>NW_009921762.1:14250-15392 GCF_000696875.1 Nestor notabilis
GCCTCAGAGCTGCTCCTGTTTCTTTTTTGTCCTCTCTCTTAGACCTTCTGCTGGACCATCAGTGATAGTTCAGCTAAAAGCCTCACGGGAGAATGGCTTAAGTGTAGCCTTGGAAAATGGAGTGCCCTGAGTCAGTCCCCTCACTGAGGCGTATGGTTTGGCTGGAGCCCTGCAGACCCACCATTAGCCCTCACAAAAGCCTTGATGCTGGCCCAGCACACCACAAGCGCTGAGCGAGCCATGTCCCGGCAGCCTTGATACTGGGCTGGCAACTAGAACGTCTGATCCAGCATTGTGGGGGGAAATTCTTTACAACAACCTACACAGCTTAAGATGCCAACAGCCGGTCTGCCAGGACCTGCTGGGCACTTACATCCAAAGTCAGCGTGGCGGAAAACAGCACTAGGATGTGTTTGACCGCTCATCGGAGGTGTCAGGCCCTCGGCAGCACAGTCTGTAGGAATAACATCAGTTAGGTGTCAGCGGTATATGATACCTGGCCTCTAAACAAAGGGATGTTTGTACATCCTCTACCATGGGTGACTAGAGTTCTCACTGTTTCAAATACTAACCTCAGGAAAGGTGGGCTCTTGATGCAGTATTTAATATTCACTATTTATTTTGGGCTAACTCTTGTGCACCAAGCTGAACAAGCATGTAAATCTATCAGAAATGTAGGATCTAGTGGATACAGACAATATAATACAAACACATGATATATCAATTCTCAAACAACTTCACATCAGTTCCCTTTTCAAAAAAAAAAAAAATAAAAAAAAAATTACTTGCCAAAATTCAAAGCTGAATTAGGTTCGGTTCCTGAATCAGTTCAGGTTGGATCACTGCAATGCATTTTCCTGAAGCCCTCCTGGGTCTTCTGCTTACCTACAATATGGCAGTTCATCTGTTCAGCAGAGTTGGTCAATGTGAGTTTATCACATCTGTGCTCAGTGAGCTGTGAGCTCCACCTGCTCCTGGCTGAAATTAGAGAGGTTTCAAAATGGGAATATACATTCTCTACCCTTCCTCATTTTTCCATAAAAATACAAATTTTCTTTTTTCCCTTTTCCTTTTTTTTTTTCTTTTGTTGGTCACTTAGTCACTTCTCCTTCCAAAAAGAGAAGAAAGGGAAGGGAAGGGAA
>NW_009921763.1:0-4152 GCF_000696875.1 Nestor notabilis
AAAGGGACACGGTGACGCCTGCAGCTCCTCAGCACAAAGAGCTGGTGCAGCATCCATCCCTCCATCCCTCCTCAGCAGGTAAGGTGGGATGCAGGCAGAAGGGGATGAAAAGCAAGAGGATGCTTTTTTGGGGAAGAGATTTAAAAAAATTATCACTTTGTAGCTCCAAGCCAAACATCCAAACTCTACTAGAGACCACTAACAACCTTCTCTTCACCACTAACTCTGAAGACATAAATAGCAAAGTAGTATATTTAGCTGGGTTGGTACCAGGAACACTAGTACAAGGGTCTGCTGATGCAGAATGAGGAATGAACCAGGCTCTCCTGAACCTCATCGCAGCACCAGGTCCTCCCCATTGCCTTTTCTGGATATTTCTTGTTGCTAAACTCCCTTTGAAGCTTTAAAATCCATTGTCCACAACATCCGTCACTGTTAAATAACTCGCTGCTCTTATGCAGAAAGGTACCCAGGGATGTATCCCTGGGGAGGAGGCTGCTTCCAAGCGCTGTGGCTCAGTTTACCCGGGGCGGGGGGGTGATGGAGGAGCCTTTCATAGCCTCTGAGTTACATCAGTAATCTTAAATTTAGCAGCTGGTTACCCCTCATCGCAAAGGCAGGAGTGAGGGAGGGCGTGATTCAAGGTATGTCTGAATCATCCGTTCGCATTCCAATCCCCAGGGCTCGAAATGGGGGAATCGGTGGGAAAAGAGGGATGTGTTGTTTCAACCAGTTGATCCTTGCCGAATGCGCGGAGGTGAAGGACATAGTCCTGCCAGGGAGAAGCGAGTCAGCGCAGCAGTGACTCAGCTCCGAGCGAGCTGGAGGAAACGCTGAACCACATCCCTGCTGCTCTTCCCCCGCTCCCGGGGGCTTGGGGTGGGGATGCAGAAGGGGCTCTGCAGCACGGCACGGCACGGCAGCACCCGTGGGGTGGGTGGGTGCAACGGCAACACCGAGATGCTTCTTCCAGCCCCTTCTAGAGGGTTCGGTTGTGGTCTCTCGGGGCGCTGCGGTGCTGTGCATGGAGGGCTGGGGCATAGGCTCTGTGGGAATGCACAGGGACCCCCTCTCGCTGCTCGACCCACAGGGGGACAAGACCCTTTAGCAGTGTCTGGTGGAGCCTGGGTTTTGTCACCCCCAGCAGAGCAGGATGTAGGGGACAGCCCAACTCTGCTCCCTGCGAACGCCACCACACAGGAATCGAGGTGCCTGGGATGGGTGTCAGGAGATGCGGTTGGGAAGGGGCCAGCCCATCCTGGCCTTCCTTCCCATAGTCCTCTTTGTATGGATGGGGAAACTGAGGCACGGAGGGCCAGGTCCCATTGCACACCCCTCCAAATGCCAGCTCAGAGAAAGGCCGTGGGTAAGAGCAGTGGCAGGGCTCAGACCTGCACTCAGACCCAACCTAGTCAGACTTCCAGGACACAAACTTTCCTGCCCCACTGATGTTTCTGGGGGATTTGGTCAATATGGGCAACACTTGAGAGTTTTGGCTGCTTTAAGGTAACTCCTGTGCCTTTGGTAGAGCTTTTCTCCCCCTCTCCCCTTGCCCCCTTCACCTTCACAGCCCGAAGATGCTGGACACCATCAGCAGCCAGTACGATTCTTTCATCTACTGGAGGATGCCGATCCCAGAGCTGGACGTGGCGGAGCTGGAGGGTCTGGGGCTCAGTGACGTGGCCCTCTACAAACCCAAAGGAGGGCTGGGCAAGCTCATCGGCGAGCAGGATCAGGCCCGTCAGGACATCTCCCAAGAAGAGGACAGTCTGCTGCAGTTCAACACCTTTAACTTCTGGAGAGCTCCCATTGCCAGCATTAGCTCCTTAGATTTCGACCTAATTTGAAGCCCTTGTTTCTGCCCCTCCTCACCCCCCCTGCCCTCTCCCTCTCTGCTAGGCACGTCAGGATTCGGTTTTGTTGTCGGTTTGGAGGTTGGGGGGTTTTGTGTTGTTGCCAGGCAGTTTTTGATCTCGTTAATGACAGAAATGAGCTCCCCACAAAGCTTCACCCTTTCTCCACCTTCTCCCTCTTTTCTTCCCTTCTCGCACAATGGGGCGAGCAGGGGGGTAATGGGACAGGGGGCAAACACAAGGGGAGGGGGCAGAAACAGCCACCCCATTGCCCCCCATCCACACGCCAGCAGAGGTGGGAGGTGCTGGGGGGGTTCTGCCACCGCCCTGCACCCTGTGGCTGTGTGACCATGGGCGTCCTCGTGCTCGGGGACAAGCGGTTGAGCTAATTTCTGATGTGCTTTTTAAAGAAGCTCATTTGTGCCAAGGGAATAGTGTGCTGGGAATAGTCTTCGTTTTGCAGAAAGCATTGCTCCTGCTCCTCTCCCCGGGACACAGACCCTCTGTGCTCCCCTAGCCCAGTTTCTCCAAAAGCCACTTCCCTCCCTTCTTAACCCAACCCTCGGGAATGCAAGGTGGGAGAGGCAGGGATGTGTCTAGGACATGAGCACAAACCTCTTTCTTGAAAGAAATCATCTCTTTAAGCCCGTGGCTTGAGCCCAAGCAGGAGAAATGGCAGCCAGGAGGATAAATACATGTGGAAATGCTCCAACCTTGCTTGGTGGGGTAAGGGCTGGCTGTTCACTGCCCAAAATCTGCTCATTTCTCCCCCGCGTGCTTTATCCCAAGTGTGCTGGACACATCCTGGGAGCCGGGTGGGTAACAAGGGCTGAGCTGAAAGATAAGATGGAGAGTTTAGTTTGCTCTTACCCCAGTGAAAATGTTTCTGGTTCCCCCCCCCCCCCCCCTTTTCCCCCAATATTCCACCCTGTTATAACATCAACAACAACGATGCTGCATTCACTCAAGTGGAAGCCTGGCATTCTCCTCAGGGAGGTTTTCACCTGCGTTCCCCCCAGGATGAAGCTTCTTCCTGAGCATCATGTCAAAACGAGGAACAATATCCCCACCCCTGGATCATGTTTTGCTTTTAAACAGTTGTGGGGTTTTTTCCCCCAAAGTGTGAGAGTGAACACAGCTGTTTTGTCTCTTGCTGTGGTTTCCTTTGGGGGTAAGGGGGGTAGATTGGGGTGATGTGGAACACTTCAAGCTGGGGGGGAAGGGGAGAGGCTGAGGCAGCACCTAAAAGGTGCCCTAAAAAGGAGGAATATATCGGGGAAATCTGCACTTTGCCATGAGAAGGTGGTGCAGGTCTCCTGTAACCTCCAGAAATAACCCAGCAGCCTGACTGTGAACCACGTCAAACCAGAGGTGACAAATGTAAGGTCTCCTGTGCAGAGCTGTGATTTCTGTGTTCCCAGCTGGGAAAACCCATAGTATTTATTAAGAAACTTGAAATAAAAGTATTCCAAAACGTGCGCATCCCTGTGGACACAATTCCATGCAGACTGGGATCAAGTTATTGCCGTAATTAAATTGTTTTAGATCTTTCTATGGTGAGCTGTGAGCTGGTGGGAGAACATGTGCCTGTGTCTTCACAAATGCTGCAAAGGATTTAAATGTGGAAAAAACCTGAGCCTAAGGGATTGTTTTCATAGAATGGGTTGGGTTGAAGGGACTTTAAAGCTCATTTAGAGCCCCGGGCAGGGACACCTTCCACTAGAGCAGGTTGCTCCAAGCCCCTGTGTCCAACCTGGCCTTGAACACTGCCAGGGATGGGGCAGCCACAGCTTCTCTGGGCACCCTGTGCCAGCACCTCAGCACCCCCACAGGGAAGAGCTTCTGCCTCAGAGCTCATCTCAGTCTCCCCTCTGGCAGGTTCAAACCATTCCCCTTGTCCTGTCCCTGCACCCAAAGCCCCTCTCCAGGTTTCCTAAAGCACTGGAGCTGCTCCAAGGTCTCCCGTTAAGGAGCCTTCTACCCTGAACATTGTTTTAACAACATTAAAGGTATCATTTAAACTTCAGCGTTTCCAAACCCAGACGAACATGTCCCAGATGAACCCCAGAGGAGGAGGAGCCCCGAGAGCTCCCACTTGGCTCAAAACAGACGCTGTGATGGGGTAACCCGCTCCGGCACCCTGAAGGGAGCCCAATCCTAAGCAGGAGGGCACTCAGAGGAGACGGAGGCACATAAACGACTTACATATATAATATATAGATGTTTATAGACACAGATATACCGAAAGATCAAGAGCTTTACGACGCACAACCCCCCCACACCCTCACAACCCGCCGCC
>NW_009921764.1:0-227 GCF_000696875.1 Nestor notabilis
CGTGGTGCTGCTCGCCGCCCTCGTCCTCGCCGTCGTGCTGGCCTCCATCCTGACTCACGGGAAGCCAGAGGGCAGTCCTGAAATGCTGAAGTGGAAAGACAGGGGCACCACAAAGAATCTGCAAGAAGTCATCCTGGGAAGATGCTACAACTACGTCATGGCGCGGCACTCTGAGCTAGGGTGAGTAGTGGTCTCAGTTGTGCATCGGGTGTGTAAAGTGAACAGAA
>NW_009921764.1:292-5121 GCF_000696875.1 Nestor notabilis
GGAGTAAGACCCCTGTTTTGCAGCAAAATGGACAAACTCGGACAGCAACTGTCAGTGCCCAAGTGGTGGCTTTTTAAGGAAACTACCTGCAGAGCCAATGTAATACTAACCCTAGGTCAAAACGTAATCAGAAACGCATTTTGCAAATTCTTTAGAATCATAAAATAAAATAAAAATAAATAAAATAAAAACTGTATCCTAACAGGTCTGAGTACATGGAGGTGAACCAATCTGCTGTAAAGTTGAGCTGCCAAAAATCCTGTAAAGTGTGACCCCACATTCACATAACCGAAACTACATCAGAGAGGGAGGAAAAAGAGAAGATTCAGCACAGATTTATAGGATGGACAAAGACCTTAGAAAGGCATTGGGAAATATCTTGGGGATATCCAAAACAGATGTTTTCAGTGTGTGAGCAGGACCTCACAATGAGCACAGACAGCTTGCACATGGAGTGCAGACTGATCACAGCACCAGCACAGCAGTCCCAAGCAAAACCTTCACCCAGGGGTTGTCCCTCCTCAGCCCATCACAGAAGGCAGAGTAACAACCCAAGCAGCCCACTGCTCCTCTGCTGCAGAAGGGGACTGCCTGGGCCCAGGTCTGCAGTAGAATGTGAAGGCTAAGAACTGATTTATTGATCCCCTTCACCACAGGGAAAGGCAGAGTATGAAATATGGGGCGCTCTGGGCCCCCTGCAGGTACTGGGGACACCCAGACCCTCCAGACGGGATCCAGAGCAGCCAGGCTCTCTCAGCAGAGACCCATCCATCACTTCTGTGGCACCAGCTACCCTGTTTTGTGCCCACAGTAAGCCTCCAGCAGACATTTCCACCACTCTGGGCTGAGCACCACGGGACTGCCCCACACCTTGGTCAGGTGACAGAACCCCCCTGGTCCTTGTCTTAATAAAGGCAGTTGTCCCTCTCTTGTTTTCATGACTGCACTGATGGGAACAAAGCTGTACGTAGTTTGCTTGCATTTGGACTTCCCTTGGCCTTGCATGTCTGGTGCTGTATGGAAAAGCAGCATTTGAAGGGAAATGGACACATGGAAAATCATGGCCCGAGCATGCAGAGACTTAGGTTCACACTTTTACATTAAACACCTAAGTGGGTTTAGTGAAGTAAAGGAGGATTCTTCTACAATAAAAAAATTCCTGAAGCTTTTGCAAAATCATGTACGTGTTCCTAAAATCATGCATTAGTTTATTAGAGAAACGTACACTTGATGTCTAAATCTGAAATTATTTTGAAGCCTAATAGCCTTTATTACTTATGCTTGTTTCATTCAAATTGGGGTGCCTAGGATGTAAAAACCACTTTTTTGTGAATGCGTTTTCAGCCAATGCCGCATACGCTTTCATTCACAATGCAGTCTGAATCTGGACCACAAATATCACTGGGAATAATCTGTTTAAGCCATTATTTCAAGGACACTATTTAAAAAAAATCATGAACCCATGATCATGAGTTTTCTAAAAAGGTCATTTTTACAAGGGATGACATTTTGTGCTATTCATAATCCAACAGTGTTTGGTAGCTTCATGGCCATGAGCTCACTTTCAGATTAAATGATTTCTGTATAGTAGCACCCTTTTATTTTATTTAAGACCAAAACATGCTCATTTACATACACTTCAAATGTTCAGGAGGTTCCTGAACAGAGAATTAAGTGCAGGTGCTTTTCTGGGAATCCAACTTGAGATTCCTCGTTTCTGCTCCTGCTGAGCTCTGTGCAGTTTGCCATGTAACCAACTGCTGCTGTCACTGGCACTTTCTGATAATGAAGTGGGTGCCTTTAGGACACATCAGAGAGCTCCGTATCTTTCATCCCGCACTCTTTCATCATTAATGTAGGTCTTGGATCTTGCATCGTGTGAGATCTTTGATACACTTAATCAAAGATAAGGAGTAGGAACAGAGAACTGCAGAAACTCAGGCAGGCTTATGAGCTGAGGAAGCTGTGTCCTGTGCTCAGTTAGGACTTTCGTTGCCACTACTCCAACCATGGGAACCTCACTGCCTTGGTTAGAAATCTTATGATTTCCTCATTAGTTTGTCCAGCCTCTTCTTGCCCTTTTAGTCTTACACAAACATGTGCAGTTGTTTAAAAAGCCCTGGGGTTAGTGAACTCATGGACATTTCCTCGTAGTTCTACTTTTTTGTATCAGAGCCACTTTTGTACCAGAGCTACTATCTTTGATAATATTTTCTTCTTTTTTTAATAGCAATTTAATCACTGCAGCAGTTAGTGAGTGTGACTATTTACTACATTTTGAGTGTCATATTTCAAATTGGAATAGATAGCAGGTTTTGGAAAAAATGGGGATTGTTGACATATGAATATGGACTTTCTAGATATCACAGCTGGAGATAACAGAGGCCATGAGTCTACAGCCCCCACTTAGCTCTACTTTTGCAACTGCATACTGTAACTCGTGAGAAAGCCATGGACGTGCTAATGTACACCTTCACCATCACGACTGCTTCAGGTCTTAGCAGATACCTCCTTGTGCTCTCCCTCATCTTACTGGAGCCCCATACACTATAGACAGTGGACATGCTCTGGTCATGCTCTTCTCTTTTCCAGTACGATCTGTGGGCTGAACCCAAGCCCAGTGAGGCCACTGGAATGACTGCTGCTGTCTGCAGCTGAGTTTTGTGGGCACCTCATGCAATCAGATTTTATCCTGTTGATTTGCTTATTCCCCATAGTCATCAAAACTGGGTGCTGTATCAAACTCCCTCACTAAAGAGCAGTTCTCAGGTGCTGTTTACAGGCCCTGCTGATGATAATTCTGTTTAACTGCCTGTGTGCAATACAGTCCTTGGTTTTGTTTCTGCTGCTGGCTGGACAACTCTTATCATTTGTACACATACAGTTTCCTCAGTTAGCCTTCCTGCTTAGATCTGTCATTGTGCCAAAGTTCAGGAGAAAGAGGCAGGGAATACCAAATGTTTAGATAATGCATTTTCAGTATCAGCCCCATTTTTTAGGAAAAAATGTGGATGGTATAGTGGCAGGTTTTGGTGTTTTGTTCCCTGCACACATTGTTGTGCACCGAGATACTGACATTAAAGAGTAGTATTTCTTTTTGCCTTCCCTGGAAAACTCTGGCTGCTGCCAGAACACAGAGCTAAAGCAATAGTTTCTCACAGCTGAGTAGTCTTATCTTTTTTCAACATTAACAAAATCTGCGAGTTCTGCTTTCACTAGTCTTGCCAAAACCCCTGCTCATCAGCCATGGCCATTAGTATGTATTGTAGTTTTGTCTTAATAAAAACGAAAGGCAGTCTGGTCTAAACGAAGGATTTGACCCCACTTTACTTTGTCTCCTCTATCCCAGTAGTACGGACTCCCTCTTGTGGCGATCGTAATTCTCATACTCCGGGTCTCACGCACTGCAAATCCAAGTTTACAAGAACTTATCCCCGGTATAATCAGAGGAGGGAAGTGCGATGAGGTGCGCAGAGCTGCATGCTCACCAACACCAGGCTTGTGCACGGCCAGCTCAGCACCAGTCATCCAGCACATCAGTGGTGGTCCAGACCAGTTGTGGCCACCTGATAACTTACCCATGGCTCCGAGGATGCTGTTTAAGATGGTTTTGCACCTTGATGCCTGCTGGGGGAGACCAGGTAGTAACACAGTGTGAAACTTGTATAGTTTTCCTCTTCAGCAAGTTTTAATTGGCAGGTTGAGGTCAGATACAGTCAGCACTTCGTGACCTGGGGAAGGAGGGGAGAAGACATGTTAGCTAAAAGGTCATAGTCACTAATCCCCAAAACGCAAACAATGCTCCAATCCACCCAATCTAAGACAAGCTGGCAAGGATCTGTTTAAAATTGGCTGAAACTCCAGAAGCGAGAGAGCACCCACGATGCAGGCAGGCAGACCTCTCCTTTCAGTAACGTGTGTGACTCTCCAGGCCCAGCGATCCTACCATGCCTGACTAAGCAGTGCAAACACCCGGTGATAAAGATGCAAAGTGTAGAACTTCAGTATATTTTTCATGCAATGCTGGGTGGACACACAAGATGTATTCCCCCCCAAATACAATTAGATCACCTAATGTTGTTTTTATAGTTAGTGGCAAATTCTTGTTATAACAAATTGTAACAATCTGTAATTCCATTAAATTTAGTAAAAGTTGATGCATGTCCAGGAGAGATTTGCCTCCTGACTGCATGATCATGAATGCGTTTTGCATTTCCATTCCTTTGCAGCCTGTGGAGATGGAGGTACATTTTGTCAAAAAGAATATAAGGAACATAATTTTGTGTGATATACTATTGCACTTGCAGCATAATTTTTTCCAGAAAGAAATCTGGGTTTTGTTGTATGCTTACTTTTGCATTTTGCCTTCATGCTTTGCTAGGCATTTTTACTCTGATTTCCTTGCTAACTGATTGTTAGCACTTTCACATTAAGCATGGCACTAAACAACAGCCATGATTTGATTCGGTGTCACAAAAATCTTTGCTTTATTTTATATAACCAGACATTGTACTGAACCTTACCTGAGATTTGTCTTTTCATTGAGAAAATATGCCTTACATAAGAGAAACCTTTACTGAATCTTCTGAAAAGAAAGACGTACTGAAAACTACAGTGTTACAACCTAATAGTAATGCATTAGCACCCTATTAGAGGGCACTGAAGACTTCTAAAGCTACTGAATTTAATATACATCAAAGTGCAAAGGATTTAGCTTTTCTTCCCCTAAACCAAGACACTTTCTTAAAAAAAATTGAATTGTTACCATTATGCCATCTCTTTTGGTTCCAGAGCAAACAAATAACAGGAAAGGCTTCTGTAGGTACGTA
>NW_009921765.1:0-15033 GCF_000696875.1 Nestor notabilis
TGCTCTGCTGTCCCGCTCCCGCCAGCCGCTTCTCCTCCGCACCCGCCAACGACCTGCTTTTCCCGCCAAGCAGCGAGAAAAGGGCGGGCAGAGCGGGCGCAGCCACCGCCTCCCTCCCGCCCTCTGCCTGGCCGGCAGCGGCCCCCTGCTCGGTTAGGGCCGTAAAGAGGGGTGGGTTGTGCCTGCTCCTTTGTTACCCTTGTAAACTTCCTCGCCTGGTGCTGGAAATCCTCACAGCCAACCCTCTGCGGCCCCCTACGGGGCTTGTCCGCCTGGCGGAGGGCTGGCCCGAGCCTCTAACCTGAGTCCGCGCTCCACCACCGTACCGACTTTAACTCCTTGTGCCCCCAAGGGCAGCACAGCTGCTCACCAGCCTCTGTCGTGCTAGGAAGTGCTGTTGGCATTTGTTGGACTTGGCCGGAGAGGGACTTTTTACAAGGGCATGTAGTGATAGGACTTTAGGGAATGGCTTTAAATTGAGAGAGGGTAGACTTAGATTAGATATTGGGAAGAAGTTCTTTAATGTGAGGGTGGTAAGACACTGGCACAGGGTGCCCAGAGGAGCTGTGGCTGCCCCATCCCTGGCAGTGTTCAAGGCCAGGTTGGACAGGGCTTGGAGCAACCTGGTCTAGTGGAAGGCATCCCTGCCCATGGCTGGGGGTTGTAACTTTAAGATCCCTTCCAGCTCTAACCTCTGATTCTGTGATCTTCCTTCTTATCTCTGCAACCTCAGGCATGGCGTTTCAGAGCTGAACAAGGACAAAGACCTTGGCTGGGCCTAGCACACCACATGCGTCTGGAGAGGGATCCCTGCAGCCAGGATATCCTGAAATGCCAAAGCCCCGAGTGCAGCCCAGTGCAAGCCTCCCTCATCTTTGGTGTGGTGTCCTGCAGTGCCATGTCTTAAACACAGGCTCGCATTCTCTGTTGCAACAGTGTTACAGTGACCTGCAGTTCTAAAGATGAAATCCTTTTATGCTGTGCCTTGTCAGTGGCTGACTGCTTCGTATTTTATTTACACATTGGTTTTCTCACTAAGGGTACTACTTAGCACTTGCTTTTATTGAGTTTCATCTTGTTGATCTCAGCTTTCTCAATGTCATTTTGCATCCTGACTCGTGTCTTCTGCACTGATTGCAACTGCTCCCACTGGTGTCTTCTGAAAATTTTCTAGGTATACTCTCTCCGTTAGTGAAAACAAACTGACTCTGAATATTTATTTGTTACTATATCTTACAAGTCAAGCATTTTGTAAGAGTCACTTATCTGTCAGATAAAGCCCCAGCTTTCTGACAACTGGTATGATTGCAGGAGTTATGACTGCTAATCTCCCATCATTAGGAGCCTGTAATACAGGCATATATAGTGTAGGTTGAATGGAACAGAAGACTGTGGATTAGGAAATGCTACCTTTCCTTACAGCAGGCAGGAAAACATCTTTCCCACTAATTAAAACAATGAAACGGCCTCTTTCTTGTATAAATGTCGATACTTACTCACATGTATAGAAGTAAAGGAAAGGGTGTGATAAAATTAGGGTACAGTTATTTTTCTATACTCACATCTAATATAGATGGTTTGTACATTTTGAAATTAGTACAATTTATTTAGCAGAGATACAGTTGGAAATGATGAATATAACTGTGTGCAAAAAATACTTAGAAATGCCAGGCACAGCAAATGAAACTGAATTACCTAGAGCTCTGCTTCTGAGATATATCTCAGTTCTCAACCTTCATTGTGATTTGCAAATCCCATTGAAGTTAATGTGCATAATTTAGGAAAAAACAAACATATTTTCTGATAAAGGCTTCCCTGTTAATTAATTTGAAAGTTGACTCCAGAAGTGAACTACAAATAAGATAATGCCAAAGGCAGGAGATTTACTCATTACTGCATATTCAGAAAAGTCATTTAATGTACATGATAAACATCAAAAGCAACTGGAAGAAATGGAACATTTTCATTGGAAAATAATATGGTACATGCATATGGAAATGTGGTTGATTCAGACTTAGCTGAATGTGTAACATCTGTAGGGACCAATCTTGAAAAGGCTTAAGAATGTGCTTGAAGTTAAGTATGCAAATAGGAATTACTTCTATGTTTATAGCTGATTATTTTCTTAAATCTTTGCATAACGAGAGCTGTAGCTGGTTATTGAAAATTGCCCAGTTTACAACATAAAATCGTTTTAAAATAAATGAACATTAAAATGGATTTGATTTTTAGTTAAAAGGTTTCTGCAGTTTTCAGTTGCTAGCTCATATGCCACAGTATTTCCTAAGCAAAATTTTATTGATATACAACTATTTTAACCATAGTCATTTAACAATTGGCTATATGTTGAGCTCAGGGGTATTCCACCTAAGGAGTATATACTGGATTACAGGAAGAAAGATTTCACACATCTTTTCCTAGGATAAAAAAGAAAAAAAAAAAAAAAAAAGAAAAATATTAAACATTTTGGATTTGGACAGAAAACAAGATAGAAAAATAAGTATATTTTCAATGTATCAGTGCCCTGCTATAGAAACACATGAATAATATATAAAAAAAAAAGACAGAAACAGGTTTTATTCTCTTTTTCCCTTCTTACAGATCTTTCCGTTTTCTTGTAGAGTTTTAACTCTTTGTTTTTGTCACACTTTCACATACCTTAAATCTTTTGTGCAAACTGAATGTAAAATGATACTGTGATTTGGAAATTAATGCCACTTACTTTTCTCAGGTATGAAATGGCTACACAAGGTATGTTGCACAGGAAAATCAGACTAAAAATCATAATCAGACTAAGAAACTCGATATTGTCATCATTCAGCCTTGAAGATTAGTCTTGTATTATCTGGAGGAGTATATATTGTCAGTAACTGCATAGAAATTACAGAGAATTTTGAAGAAAAACTATAGAGAAACTGTGCTGATAATTTTGATATATTTATAAATACTAAACATGATAGTGTTTTAAATATAATATAAACATAATTTCATCAATATTTACCTAAGCAGACTTCATGGCAAGGCTTATTATATTCTGTCTAAATTCTGCAACACACCTCAGCCTCTCTGGTGGAAATTATTTCTTTCATCCTTTTAAAAATTGTAAGTCTAACCTCAAATAAATAACCAGAGTCAATATAAAATAATATTAAAAAAGAGGGCCTACAAGAAATCTGGAGATTTCTTACAAGAGCATGTAATGACAGGGCAAGGGGGAATGCCTTTAAACTGAAAGAGGGTAGAGTTAGATTGGATATTATGAAGCAATTCTTCACTGTGAGGGGGGTGGTGGTGAGACACTGGCACATGTTGCCCAGAGAAGCTGTGGCTGTCCCATCCCTGGCAGTGTTCAAGGCCAGGTTGGATGGGGCTTGGAGCAACCTGGTCTTGGGGAAGGAGTTCCTGCCCATGGCAGGGAGTTGGAACTGGGTGATCTTTAAGGTGCCTTCCAAACCAAACCATTCTGTGAGTCTATGAAAAAGCTGAATTTTTCTTCATCTACTTTGGTATTGTTGAATACTTTTTAGGTCCTTCCTGAGACTTCTGTGTGCATTCAGGTCATGCTTTATTTGTTGAGATGAGGATATCAGACACTCATAATCTAAAGAGGAGCTATATCAGAAGCTAGTGCTCCTCAGAAGATTAGGGGGACACTGCAGTGATTTTCCTGTAGGTCTCATGTCTTGTGGCACTTGCCCCTGGGAGATCAAACTGTGAGAGTCAGAGGCCACCAGAGGTGAGGATCCTAGAGCTCCCTTGGTTTCTCTGTGTGTCTGGCTAGCATCATAGCAGTGTGATGACACCTGTAACCACCCCCTATTTCCTGGACATACCCTGTGAGACCGGAGAATATGAAGAATGGTTTTCTCCTACCTCTCTGCCTGGTTCTTCCCTCCCCATCCAGAAATCTCTAAAGCATGGAGAAAGGCCTCTGTGAGCCCTTTCTACAAAACCTCTTAGAAGGCCATGAGAAAGATCTTTCTGTGTTCCTGTGAGTGAAACTGCAGACTCTATTAAGATCACTAATCTGAGTAGAGTGCTGCTAAGGAAAATGTTATGGTAAGACAGCTGTTTCGAGTCTTCATGCTGATTCTAATTTTGCACTACTTTATCATCAAAATAATGTGGAACATGCTCTTAAACATGTTCTTAAACACCACCAAAAATAGAAAACATAATTAATAGCGGTAATTCCAGTTCATTCATGATGGATGAACACACAGACATGGTTTCCGATGCCAAGGCTCTGGACCGTGGTTGTGAGCCAATTCTATTCTGAAAGAATGTTTATCATCACATTGCCTCACCCCAGATGTTACTTCAAGATCAAGGGTTTCACAGTTAAGTAAGTAAAATCTTTCAATATCATCATGCCTGTGTTTCACAGGCTAGAACATTGAGCATTTGGGGTTTTTTTCCATAACACTTGTGTTTGTCTCAAACAATGTGTGGTTTCTGAGGAGACGGTCTTGTATATTACATGACTGAATCCTGCTCCAGCTAAAGTATACTGAAATGTAAAGAATTGCATTCTCTATGAAAGGAGGAAGAATGAACTTACCACTTAAAAATTCTGCTTATATAGTTGCAGTGCTTTCCCAGCTATGTATTCAATGAACTCAGCACTCTTTGGGTCTAAGTTGGGAGGAACTTTAATGGTGAAAGTAGGTGAAGTCAGGATATTCACCTCTACCATGGTTTCATTTTTACCAGAGGGATCCCCAGGTACCACCTAGAAGAGAACAAATAAGTACTTTAGACACTACAAACTACTGTCTACTTTCAGTTTTGTTTATGCTCTGTGCCTACTGTCTTTAATAAGGGAAAATTAATTAAAGGAATATTTTAGGCTTTTCTACTTTCCTTACTTTCTTCTGTAGAGAGGATGAGTGTCTAAATTTATGCCAAAGCTTATTGTAGGCGGTGGGAAGAGCTGACATGGTACTGCGAAACCATATTAAAGAACTGTATGTTAATGTTTATACCGTGAACTATACCAGTAAAGAACTTCTGCTCTCCTAATAGAAAACTTGTATGTGTTGTCCCCCTAATTTCAAGACAGAGTTTGTGTGCTTCAAGTTAATAATTTCTATCTGTTTTTCTAAACCAGACTTAGTTCTGTAGCTTTATTTTTCTAGAGCAGATAGCTTGGGCTCATCTGGGACAATGTACTTAAATATTGCCCCCTTGTTCCCGATTTTTTGCTTTTTTGGTGAATTGTATAATCATTTTGTATAAAGTTCTTATAGTAATCATAGTACATTGGATTTCTGAGTTGGAAAGGAGGATAGGATTTGTCTCTTGCCCAAGAAAACAATATTGAATTTACCTTGAATATATTCTTGTGTGTGAGATATAGAGTTATTTATTGGAATATTGACTAATGCTGTTAAAGATATGCAGCTTCCATTGCAATAATGTGCATAACATTTGCCTTCTTTGAGCTTTTGGATATATAAGTAGAGACAGACATCTAGGTAGGTGTTCAGTGATCCAATAAAGTTGTGTTACTGACTGGTACAGTGAATTTTATCTGTGAAGGTAATCTGAGGCCAGTCAAAGCTGCTAGTGTCAATTTACTCTTATCAGGCAGTGATTCAAGTTAGCCTGTCAGCCATCCAACAGACTAAAAGGATTTAGAGGAAAACAGTTCTAATCTCTGGAGTTTCAGATTCAAGATGAGTAGGAACTTTGTGTTGTAGAAACCAAACATTACACACGTACAGACATCCACAATCCCCAAGAGCATGTGTATGAGCAAACCTTAGGTCAAAGACAGCAATGTACAGTAACTCCTTTTGGAAGACAGTCCTTACCTTAACTATATTGAAAATGTTTTCTGGTCCAATGGTCATATTGGATAACTCAGACACCCACCCAAATCTTTCTTTCATTTTGTTCAGTAAGTAGGAAGTGTCTTCTGTATGATGCTGAACCACCTGGAGAATCTGCTCGTACTGCTCCCCTGAGAGATTAACCAGCTTAAAGGCTTCATCAAACTTTATGTGCAGTTCAGGAATGTTTGGGCAATCTGTTAGAAAAGACAGCCAGCATGAAGCTTATATGAAACTAGTGTATCTTGTACTTCATCTTTTCTGTCTGAAATTCTTACTGTGAAAAGTCTAGCAAGGGGGCATGTTTTGGCTTGGTGTTTGAATAATGCTAAAAAAAAAAAAAGAGTAATTCTTGCTGACCTGGTAAATTTAGTTTAGGCTCATAATGACTATATGAATTAATTATCACATTTGTTGTACTACAATGACTTACCAAGTACTTTAAGGTCATTTCATATTTCATGGCAGTATTTTTTATAGAATCACAGAATCATAGAATAGTTAGGTTCTTAAACAAGAACTTGTAGATTTTACATATAGTAACTTCTTAATCTCCTTATACATTATATTTTGCTTTTAATTGCTCATATTTAAAAGAGCAACAAGGCCTTCAAAAAGGCCAAGCGCAAAGACCAGCCCCTGGGTTGGGCCAACCTCCAGTATCAGTACAGGTAGGGAGATGAGGAGATGGAGAGCAGCCCTGCAGAGAAGGACTTGGGGACACTGGTGGATGAAAATCTGGGCATGACTGAGCAGTGTGTGCGCTCACAGCCCAGAAAGCCAACCATGTTGCCCAGAGAGATGGTAGATGCCCTATTCCTCGTAACATTCAAGGCTAGGTTGGACAAGGCTCTGAGCGATGTGGTCTAATTGAAGATGTCTTTGCTTATTGCAGGGAGGTTGGGCTGACTAACTTTAAAGGTCCCCTCCAACCTAAACTATTCTATTATTCTATTATATAGATTATAACAAGAAAGCCCACAGTGTATGTTAGTATTCCTGTTGAGTGTGAAAGCTCAATATTTACCTAACAACAGTTAGACATTAGTTTGTGATTAGTATCAACTGCCCTGAATTCAGAACTGAAGACTGCTGGTTTTTTCCCTTGCTAAAATATGTATTTAGAACAAGAATGTTATATGAAACTCATACAAAAATTGCTATGGCAATATTCAATTTACTCTCTGTCAAATAGAACTATGGAGGGACACCTTTAGGCTGATAGTACAGTAACCACGGATACAAACTGCTATCTGTAGACAAAGTTGTAGACAAAAAGATATTTTTAGTGTGATGGAAGTGGCTTGATATTCTTTTCAAAATGTGTCATTGGATCATTAATATTTGCCACACTAGAGATACTCTGAAGCCATTTGGGTTTAAGCAAGTTCTGAGGCTTTTGAGACCTAAATGGTTCTGGAAATACAGATGGTTTATGGTGCTGTGGGAGTCCTGAGACCAATTCTAGCTGATGCAGTCTGATTGTTTTTCCATATGCCCATGGAGGGTGTATACCAGAGTTTTGCCATCTCCTTACATGCTGACAAGCAGACACCTTTCTGTCCTTCATGTCAGACCTGATTCCTGACATAGTTCAAGAAAGAATAATTACAGGCTCTCCAGTGTTTGCTTTCCCCATGAGGAGCTCAGTGCTACCTGATGTTACGTGTGGCTGTCTGCAGGAGAAGTGCGTGTCAGGACTTTGGGCTTCTCACTTTCTGCTCGCACTTCTGCTGATACCAGGCAGGATCGATTAATGCCTAACGTCTTATTTCTCTGCAGGACGGCAACACTAACAAAATAGGTGTTTTGCTGCAGGGTGTAGAACGTCTTTGGTATGTTAACAACTGAGTTATACTGACACTCTGTGGAGACAGTGGGGAAAGGTAATTGAACTCGTCTGGAGTGTTTGTATCCGTAGTTACAGTAAAAACTCAGTGAGTAAATATTAAATTCCAAAAATATGGAAACAGCACAGTAGAGAATGACAGCCTTAAAATCTACAAACCAGTGATCAATGCATTAGAGAAAAAACATAATCAGAAAGTAGCTATTTACCATGCAAAAGATTGTCTTGACATTTCTGGCATCTCTCATGAAACTGTGGGCATCCAGAGGAGTTCTCCCGAAGCTCCCTGCACAGAGGTCTCTGGCGCCCTGGCACAATTTTTGAGAACGTGCCACTTCTATCAGGATCTAGAATGAAGTCACAGTATTTTTAGACTGCCATTAAGCTTAGGGTCTTGATAAATATATGTTAGTCACCTGCTCTGTGTGCTAGAATATGATTTCCTGCTCTTTAGCCAGAATATCTGGCATAAATCCTTCCCTCTATCCCTCCCTCAAAAAGCAATAACACATTAAAAAGTAGAAGTCAGGAGAAGATACAAATCATGTTTTCTTTCAAGGAATTTGAGCCACTATAGTATATTCCCTTATAAAGGCATAGTAGCATATTCCCCAGTAACAGCCAAACAATTGCTAATATTATTACATGATATTTCTGTAACAAGTGCTGCTAAGATCTTTATGACCCTTAGAAGTCAAGATAATAATCACATACAGATAAATGAGAACACAGTATCAAAGCTTATTTGTGAGGGAACATGAGTCGTGATACAGGAAAAAATAAAAAACACTGTTGAAGAATCACTTAACTTTGTATTTCCTGATATAATGGTTATGTCACCTGCCACTCAGAGTTATGGCATGTGCTTACTGTGATCTCCTTACAGACAGGCACCAGCATGTATCTGAATAATATTTGGTTTTTTATCTGCACTAGTAAGATACAAAGAATAAGGCTTATTTGTATTCTAAAAGTTGACTATGGGTTTTTTACTCCGTTAAGAGTTATTACTTGAAACCATAGTTATGCCCAGAATTTTTCTGATCACTAGAAAACCCAATGGCTGGTCTCTATTTGATTGGTACACTGCATTGTTGCACTAGCCTGGGACATGGCTGGTAGCTCTCTGGCTGTGCTTAATGTCATTTGGCAAGGCTTTGCATGTCACAGAAATAAGCTAATTTTTTATAATTGCTGACATGTCAATATGATATGATACAAATCACATCCTGACAGATGCTGAAATCAGACCCGTCAGTCAGCCCTATGAAAACCTGCATCCATCATGAATTCAAGTGCTTCTGAGGAACTCCTGGAAATGCTTTGAGAATTGCCATGAAAATCGGGCTGTGTAGGACCTGTAAGTCCCCCTGTGACATTTCTCTGAGATGTCTAGGTGATTTGTACCTTTTCATTTAACTGATAAAGCCATCGTTGACCCATGCCTGTTTAACCAAGAAAGCCTCCAGAGCTTCTATACAGTATCTCACTAACATACAGCAAACTGAATCATTAACCATAGTTCAGCAATCCTGAGGTGTTTGTTGTCACTGACAGTCAATTTTCATTTTTTAATACTTGCCTTTAGCTTGTTCTGGCACATCTCTTCTATTATCTTTGTATTCATCAAATACTTCAGTAATCACCTCGCTGACACCTTCAAACACAGTCTTACTGAAATCAAAAACTGCCTGTAAGAAGACAGGTATATCCCAGCCTTTCTGTGAGCTGTCATTTCTGGTAGTGACCTCAGGTAAAGCTGGTGTGCTGGGGGAATCATTCAAGTCCAGCTCAGACATGAAATATGTCTGAAAAGATTGATCAAATTCTTTTTGCATCTGCTTGAAAAAAGTTAAACTTCTGTCAAATATGGAGCCCATGTCTGATAACAGTTGGCTAAATAAATCTTCCATTTTTACTAGCTGGGTATCCTCTTTCTCAGGCTTTTCATTAAACTGGATGTCTTTTCCTTGATCCTCATGAAAAGGAAAAATGAGTGGAGGTATTTTCCTCAAGAAATCTTCAACCTGTATATAAGAAGGAGATAGATCAGCTGTCTGATAATGTACCAGTTTTTCATCTCTCAGGGAAGTGGCTCTAATTTTTCTCTTTCAAATACCCACAGAAACAGTGCCCTCTTAGTAACTGCAAATACAGTATAGTCTCCAGAGTAATTTAAGACACTAGACTCTAAAGACTGAAAGTACATTCAGTCTAAATCATTAGCTCCAAATCAGATCTGGAGTAGAAGCATTGCCAGTTGTCCATTAATCTGTGGAGGCTCAAAGTTAATACAACCACTTGGGTTTCTTCCAACAAACAATTTGGACTTTATGTTGGAAGTATTTCTGTGGTACTTATACACAGTGTAGGTAACAGAAGGTGATTGTTCTTGCTGTGATCTGCAAACACCCTCATGTCCTTGTGCAATCTGAGACCCAATAAAAGCAATGAAACAGTGGCTCTGAGTCCACAGTTTGATGACGGAAGAGGCAGAGCGTCAACCCTGCTTTATAGAGTTCGCAGTTCCTGGGTCTCAGCCATTGGTTCTCTGCTCCTTGCTTCAATGTGCTACCTTTATCTGCACAGATGGTGTTTTGTGGAGCCACACTTCATGGCATTAGAAAACTGGTAAGCATTAAGAAGCACCCTGCCAAACACACACATAGATATACATATACTAATTTATTATTTTTTTTTTAATTGGATCAGCTGCTTGATCTGACCACTAGTGCAGCTCAGATGACAGGTGAGTTGTGAAGTGGCACTGCAGGAACAGCCTAAGCCACGATTGCCCCTGCTGCCTGTGTGTCATCAGCCACAGCTACCACCTTTGTCCTCTTTCTTCAGAACAATTTAGGTCACAGCACATTTCTTACTTTGAATGCTTCAAACCATACAGCTCACTGAGGAGGTTACCAAGAAGGTCAAAGACAGTGACAGTGCAGCATATAACATTTTTATTGCAGCAATTTCAACCTGACATCAACAGACACTTGAAAGTCCAAGAGATATATCTGAGGTATCCACAAGACAAAAATAAAAAGCTGCAAGTATCGACTGTCTTAGTATCTTCCACATTTTCACCTGAATAATTTTAAGAATACACACAAATGTTAGAACACCTTTGTTCTAACCCTTGTCACCTCTGAAATACACCATGTTTAATTTTTAACTTACTGTATTTTTCAGTGCCTGGGCTAAAATTTCGGTAGCAGTAATTGCACAGTTTCAGTTGTTAAGCTGCATTTCAAGTGTATGCCCAAATAAAAAATGCGATTACAATGTTGTTAAATATTGAAATAATAATGTGCCAGCCAGGAAAGCATATCTTCTTTCTGGTAGAATTAGGGGAATCTCCTTTGCTGACAGTTTCCTTTACCTTAAAAAAAAAAAAGGTTAAGCCTTTTAAAGGTATTTTGTTACTTAAAGGGCAAATTTAAAATAAAATTAATACGGGAAATAACGATGTTGTATAAGTAGGTGATTTTTATTCCCCATGGAATTTTGCTAACTATAGCTACACTTTTAAATCTGCTGATTTTCAGATGGACCATAAAGAATCTATGTGGCATTTTTCATAGTTATTGAGCATCTTATTGCAAGTCTTACTGTGGGAGACAACATTGTGTATATGATGTGACTCTCTTGGAATAGTCAGTATCCATAGAGTCACACCAGGGTGCAACCAAACTCATTTTGGGCCAATGTTCAATGAATATAATCGCATGCAATCTCTGCCATATAACATGTAACATTTCCAGACCCTCCAAATCAAACTAATATTAGTAACCACATAATAACTGGCAGATATGGGTATTGAGAAAATAAGACATGTTCTCTATAAAACTGTTAGGTGAGTTCAGGGGCATTTCCCAGATAGATACAAAATTTTTTCCTACCTTTCTTCTAAATGTTGACAAACCACGTTTGCAAGTTGTATAATATCTTATGCAGCTACTTTCTAAACAAGATTCACATTCATCCCATAGATTTTTCAAGGTTACTTGACATTGTCTTTCTTCTTCTTCTAATCTTGCTTTTACTTCATCCATAAGACGCAAGGCTTGCTAAGTAAGAAAAAAGATTCTGTTGAGGGTAGTTTTCAGATTAATATTCTAAATATTTATCCCAGTGCTGATGACTCATTCTGGCTATTTATGGTTCTTTTTTTGCTAATCCTTAACTGTTAAGGGTAGATTGTTATCTCATCATTTGTGAATGCTCCAACCCTGGCAGTGTTCAAGGCCAGGCTGGACAGAGCCTTGGGGGACATAGTTTAGTGTGTGGTGTCCCTGCTCATGGCAGGGGGGTTGGAACTAGATGATCTTAAGGTCCTTTCCAACCCAAACTATTCTATGATTCTATGATTCTATGATCTGAGTCACATATGGAGGGGAGTGAAAATTTAAAACCTTTTCCTTACAGGTTTTTTCTCATGTCAGAGGGCACAGCCTACAAAACCAAATGGTTCTCTACACTCTAGCTGGATCTTTGAGGTTATGAAAAAAACCCACGTCTTTCTCTGCAAGAAGCATTCAACCTCTCTGGGGGTCATGTGCTCAATTCATGCAATTTTTTCCACCCTATCATATCTGCAGTATTCATCTGTTCCTGCTCTATTCATTAAGGGACTGGTATCTCATGAGGCTAGGTCCTTGTCATACATAAATTCTTATGATCAGAAATATGTAAAAGTATAGTATTTCTTCTGGGATTATACTAATCAAAAGACTGTAGTGAGGGGGTTTCTTCCTGCTCTTGTGGAAGTGTGAGGCACTCCTTCCATACTGAATGGAAACAAGATGCATTTTGCAACACTGCTTTTATTTACTGGATCATGTAGAGCACAAAGCTGAACAGATCAGAAACATCATGGCTTAGATGATTTAGCAATAGAAAGAGAGAGTAGTTCTTCCCATTGAAGTAGATTGCACATCATGAATTTCTTTCTGGAAGTACAACATATTTTACTAGTTTAAAAATGTTCCAAACAATGTTCCAAGTTGTTCCTAAGTGTGACAGAAACCTTTTAATTTGTCAGTCTTACTGCTTTCTGGCAGCATTTCAATAGGGAAGAGGCTCATAGGAAAGAAATCTGTCAGAATGAGCTTGGTGAAGACAGTAACTGTGGGCTTCATAGTCTATGTTTAATTATTTTGTGATCTTTCTAATACATTTATTCAGTGTTTTTTGAACTCTCGCTGTAGTTGTAAGTCCTGTGTAAGTGAAATCATCCAGTAAGAGCTTTCAACAGTGTAGATCATGGGAGTGTACTGGTGTTCCTAAAGATGTTAGAAAGCTATCAGACACTTTTTGGCTTGCTAATACAAATAGTTTAAACTAACTACGAGATGTTGGGCCAAGAAGGAATTTTCCTTGACCTTCATTGAAAGCAAGAGTTAGGACCTTTGTATTTTTTTAAACATACAGTAATCTCTATTTCTGAGGATCACCTGAGCACATGGCTATGAGCCTAGGCATTGCACTAGGACACTGGAAATTCCCCTGATACCCTGTACCAGGGCACATTGTCACTTATGGCTTTGGTATTTTTCTGAAGGTCAGGTCTGAACTTTGCAAAGCAAGCTGGGAAGTATCTTGTGGCCTGAGGTGTATAAAGACATGCAGGGCAGAGCTGCTGGAGCTTCTGCACAAAATACCTTTATACAGTTGCTTGCAGTTGCCTTGGTGTGAATTCAGCAAAGCAGGGGATTTCTAGAAACAAGCAGTGAATGCAGTACTTTAGTCAACACATTGCTGTTGCAGCAGCTCAGGCAGCTGGATGTTACAAAACTCAGGTTCTCTCTCAAATGTAATGTTTGAGTCCACATACAGCATTTAATATCTCCTTTTACTACAGAACTTCTGTACCTCTACATGGTGGTCACCATTAGCTCTACTAGGCTGCTGCTGGTTACCTCCCAGTTGCAGAACAAAATGAGAGCACTCAAATCTCAAGGAAGGCTGTGTCAGATAATGTGTTTTACTTTGCAACCAGGATGGGCTGGGAGAAGGTAACTTGCTAACTAGTAGTAAATCAGCTGTATTTTGTCTAGTGCTCACTCTTTCTGTTTCAGTTTAAAAATAGCTTAGACATTCCACCACAGGGAAGAACTAACAGCATACCATGCAATTAGAAAGCTGTATTTCTGAGGAAAGACAGAAACTCTTCACCTCTAGCTTTCAAAAGAACCGCACAATCAAGAAGAGGCACCAGTGAGGCAGGCGGTGCTCTTGTTCAGTGCTTTATTCCAGCGCAGTCTGAAAGCTTCCCTCAGGGTTGAAGCATCAGTCTGCCAGGGTCCTGGCAGCAGGCAAGCTCTTTCTTAAGCAATTGGCAAATATAAACTAATCTTTTAACTTCTTCTGAGATGTGAACATCGAGGTTCCTTATAGGCTATTAAAGAATGTCTATTGGCCCAATTCCTGCTTCCAGGAGACAGGCAGTGAGAGCCTCTATGGAGGTGCCATGAGAGTTTTCTTCAGCTAGTGAGATAAAGGGGCAGAAACTGATTTCCTATTAATCCTGTGACTGCATAAAGAGATGTATGCTGCTCGCCATACATACAATGTGTTTTACATTCTTCCCAAAAAAGGGAAGACATGAAAGGGTCCCTGCTGGGTTGGTTATTGGCCTAAGCACAATGGCATCCCCTACTACTTTCAGGAGGTAGACTAAACCCATATACAACCTGGCCCATCTTTAATTAAAAATAGCCACAACTTAACAGAAATACAAGCAAAAAAAATCCCAGATGCACTTCAGTTACCTTTTTTTCTTGACTGCTCTTCTTCAAGGTTTTCATCAGATCTATGTGCTTATCTTCATTTCTTTCCATCATAATTTTCATCTGCTTAATACCAATCAAAGCTTTCTTTACCTCTTCATCTACATACTTCTCTCCAACTTCAGATAATACTAAAAAAAGCCAAATTATACGGTGATTTAATCAGATTTTAACACTATCACAAATTGTCATGCACTGATGATGGAAAATAAAACAGCTCTGTGTGTCCCTACAGTTGCAGAGCCAAATCTTTAGATAGTGAATGCTGAATAACACAGAGCCAAGACAGTTTCCATCAGATAAGAATCTGACCCAGAGCCTTTGCCAGTGATCAGCTGTGTGTAACTCAAGCTATATATTCAGCTGTCCCAGTGCTGACCACTGAATTTCAGAACAGCTGAGGCTGGAAGGCACCCGTGGAGATCATTGAGCCCAACCCTCATGTTCAAAGCAGGGTCAACTAGATCGGGTTGCTTAGGACCTCATCCTGGCTTTTGGATGTCTCCAAGGATTACTCATCAGTTTATCAGTTTTCTAATGACATAACTTATATATATAT
>NW_009921766.1:0-826 GCF_000696875.1 Nestor notabilis
GAATGCGGGGCGGCGGAGAGTGGGGTGCGTGACTCTCAGCTTCTTTGGCAAGCGCGAAATGGAAACCGGTCCCGGGGCGTCGTCACCCGGGCCAAAGCGAGCAACCGGGAGGGAGCAGGGAGGGCAGGGAAGGATGAGAGGGGAAGCCTCTTCCTGCCTTCATGATTTGGCGACTCAGGCACCACTGTTTTAACATACACTGCTACCCAGCCGGGATGGGATGGAGGAAAACAGGCGCCGGAATAAAGTCTCCTACATTCTTTTCCAGCACTACCAACTGTTCCATGAGATTCTACAGCCCCAGTCCCAAATCAGCTACAGGCTCTCCGTGTGTTTTGTTGTCTTTTCCCAGCTTGCTGGGTAAAAGCATTTGGAGAATCTCTGGAGCTTTCGAGTAGGGGCTCACCCTGTGAACGGTACTCACACATATAATTCAAATTTCACAGCTGACCTGCTCTGAAAACCTCAATCAGCTTCTAATTGAAGGGAAAACAAAATATTGCTTCCCTACAGCAGAGCTAACGATTTAATCATTATATCAGACATTATAGCTTTTAATTAGGCTAATGCTGATACTGTATGGAAAGAGATAATTCAACACAGTTCTTGATGAATTCTGTAATTGGGTTAACGGAGGAGCAGTTGGGGGAAGAGACGTCAATATTCAAGCTGCGTCTATAGCCACCAGGTTTATGAATGAAAGGGAAGCGGGGTAAAAAGAAAGCGGGGGGGGAAAGAAAAGGGCTAAAATCCCCTGACGAGAAATGTCTCCCCCCTTCGCCCAGGAGAGCCGTGCCAACCAACGGGAAGCCTGAGGAGGGGAAAG
>NW_009921766.1:840-1109 GCF_000696875.1 Nestor notabilis
GGCCGCCCCGGGCTGGCGCAACCCCAGAGCGCCCCGAGCGGCGGCCCCGCTGCGGGTCCTAGCTGTTGCTCTCCGAAGCAGCTCGGGGCGGTCGGGAGTGTCTCGGCTCCCAGGCTGTTTTCCCTTTATCTCCTCCCTCCCCACAACTGACGGCTCTCCCACTGCCACTCTGCGAACACGCAGGGAAGGGGCAGCCCGGGCCATAGGCACTGAGACCACCCTGTGAGGGTGCCCCAGGGCAAAGGTGGGGGCCACGGCGGGGGAGTCAA
>NW_009921766.1:1126-3317 GCF_000696875.1 Nestor notabilis
TTTTCTGAAGTCCTAAGGGGCGCAGGCAGCCACTTTCTGCGCCCGGGGCCGGACAGGGCTCTGCGGCCAGTAGCCGCCCACCTCACGGGGAGCGGGAGCGACACGGAGCCCGGGGGAGTGCTCAGGGCACTTCCATTTATTTATTTATTGTGCCAGATAAAAGGGCGGCTGGAGCCATTTTTCTAAAGGAATTCTGCATCACCATCCCCCTTCCCCAGTATCGACATATCGCCCCTTTTGAAGAGTTTGTCTATCCCAGCCCTTTTTGGTTTTGCTCCTTGCTTTCTAGTTTTTACCGGCTTGGAAAATGAGCTTTATATTTTCGTTGTGCCTAAAAGAAGTACTATCGATCTCCCGCACGTTTGATCTCTGCGGCAGCCGGTGGCTGCTCGGACGCGGCGCAGGATCCCTTCCTTCCCCCCTCCTCACTCTTGCAGGATGCAGCCGCTGCCCCCGCACCTTGGAAGTGGCCCGATCCTTCTCCCAGTGGGAGTCAGAAGTCGGTAGAGAAAGCAGCATCGGGTCTTAACGAAGTTCTGCCATCAGAAGCATCTTCAAAAATGTTTGTTTGTGTTACACATTAGCTCAACTCCCAGCCCAATATCATTCCGAGAGAGGAATATCCTGTATTGTGATCTGTCCTTGTCTTATTTTGTCAGTAATTACAGTAAAATTAAACGGGTCATTGATAACATTCCAGTGACACAATCCCCTGTAATTAACAGACTGAATACACCTTTTTACATTACACAAAAGTTGTAATTTTCGAGTCTGCTCAGATTTTTTATTTTTTATTATTATTATTATCACTAAAGCACATGCCGGGAATACGTGCTAATCAGATGGCAAAATATCTCCCGGGAGATGAGGGCTTGCACTGTCTTATTTTCTAGGGTTTAGGGTTTTCCATCTAAAGGGATGATCGAGAGCCCCTGTAGACAAAAAACACCTACCCAGCAGTTTACTTTCTACCTTAAGGGAAATATTTTGAAAGTATAGTTTTGAAAGGGTAAACTTTTAGAGGAAAAAAAAAGAAAAACAAGAGCTGCAGGGATGGACAGCTCGTCGAAGCGATAGGACACGAGAGTTATTACGAAGTTAATCTTTAAAATTGCGCTGTCGAAATGTCAGTCACGAAAAAAGAGCTTTTCCAAACCCAAGTGCGGCATCCCATCTACAGGAGGGAGACCTGGCTGATGATGGCTGTGGCTCATGGCTTGGGGAAGTGGGGTTTAGGAAATAAAGGGAATCTTTCTGGTTTGCATCGCCGTCAGTTATCCCCAAATTGCAAAAGCATCATTGAGGGCAAGTCAGAATGAATTTGTGTAAAAAATACACTAGGAAAGAAAGAAATGAAATCATATAGGAGCTTCTGTCTTTCAGGCCATCCTGTTATTTCAAATTAGATTAGCTACACAGGCTTCAATATAAACATGACATGGGGTTCACAGGAGAGCGAAAGTATCATCCACTCCAATCTCTCCTTTCATCGAAATATCCCCCACAAATTACATCTTCTCCTTTAATACACTTTTCATTGAGATTAAAAAATCACTTTGACACGATTTCAAACCCTTTCAGTCACATCCAGCGCTTACTTCAGCAAACAGCAAACGAGGGGAAAACTAGAAACATCTGAATAATCTCAGACCGCTAGTCTGGAAATTAAAGGTACCCAGAGGAATACATGATCCTCTTGCTCCATCCAGTGCAGCACTCTGGCCATGGGAAGGAGGATAACGAACCCCAGGAAAGGGAGAAGGAAAACCCGGGTTCTTTCCCACCAACTGGTGATACCAGAGCCGGGATCCAGTGTTTGTTTGCCTTCTGGAAAATGGGTGATTTTCACTGATCTGTTTGGGCTTTTTTTCCACTAGATCACTGACGGATCCTTCGCATTCCCCGTACACAGATTCCCTGACATCGGGATAACAACCCTGCTACTGCCGCCAGTAGCCTTTCATAGCGCTATTGCTGGCAAATCTGCAAAAGGTGCTGGTGGAGCTTGTGTGGAGGGGGGGCGGGCTATTCACAAACTGTCCTGTTTAAGGAACAACAGCGCTCGCAACTTTCTAGGGGTACTGTCAGCTGCAACCCCGGTCCGCAGCTGGTGAGGGCTATAGGGCTCCCCCCGGCCCGACGCGACCCCTCCTCCCCGGACGGGAGGTCTCCCCGCCTCGCCCCGCCACCG
>NW_009921766.1:3820-4084 GCF_000696875.1 Nestor notabilis
TCGATACAGGCGCAGCCTTGCTCCATTGCCTGTTGATTGACCCCAAACACCACCACCAAATAAGAGAGGGAAAAATCCATTTCACTTTTTAAACATCACGATACTTTATGGCAATAGGGGAAGCTGTACAGCCACCTTGGAGCTGAGGAGGGAGAGTAAGACCCTGGGTAGGACCGGCCCAGGTAGCCCTAATCCCCGGCAGTTTCTTTCTGTCGTGACTTCACTAGGCGAGGCTGGGCAGAGCCTCCGCACCGAAGGGTCCCG
>NW_009921767.1:0-430 GCF_000696875.1 Nestor notabilis
ACGCTGGCAGGGGAGGGGCCAGCCACAGCTTCTCTGGGCACCCTGTGGCAGCATCAGCCCCAAGTCTGGCACAGGAGGAGGGATGGCAGAGACATACTTGCAGCCGAGGTGCCATCAGACATGATCTGATACACCTTGTAGGGCTCAGAGATGTCCAACTGGCTCCGCTCGGGCACCTCCTGGAAGTCGGTGCTCTTGTTGAGGGCACAGCGGAGACGCGTCTTCCATGTGGAGGGGTCGGCCTTGTCCGTGCCCTCATGGTACTTCCCTTTGTAGATGGCCCAAGCCTGGGGGGACAGAGGGTGCCCTGTGCTGTCAACAAGGAGGACCACCAGGGCACGGGTCCGCTGGGGCAGGGGGTGTGTGTGTGCAGCTGGGGCTGTGTGTCCTGGGGGGCTGCGGGGGGCTGGGTGTTGAGGGGGATACCAGG
>NW_009921768.1:0-2017 GCF_000696875.1 Nestor notabilis
CGCTGATGTCCCCGGCTAACCATCCCCCTGCAAGCCGGCAGCAGTGTGCGTGAGCACACGGTAGCTTTGGAGGGGGCTTCCTGCACTGCAGCCAGGGAAGGAATTTTGGTTTGTGATAGTAATGAGTTAGTTAATAGGAATATCTTGGCAGCATTTCACTATGGGACCCTAGACCCCACAAGTCATATTCACATTCATCAAATCAACAAGGAGCAGGCTGAAAGCTGGCAAGGGAAAAAACAGTTGCACTTCTCTTCCTCACCCCAAATAGAGACACGTTTAGATGTCTGGTGTGGATGCAGATGGAGCCCTGCCACGGTGCCTGACTGTGCTGCAACAGCCTCACCGGACACTGCGCCCATGCTTCCGAGGGTTTGCCCATGCCACGCATCCAGCCCGGGTGAACTGAGCTGGTGTCCTGGCAACCCTGGCTGAGATTGAGAGAGCTGTGGCTCTCTCAGGGCTGAGGGGCACCATGTGCAGCGTAAACCCTTCCTTCCACGCAGCATGAAGCAGAGGAGCTGCTGCATGGGCTCACGTGCAGCACGATACTGAGCTACCGTGAGCCTCACGTGCTACTGTCAAGGTTGCTTGACCTTTCCTATTACAAGGTCCTGTGGTGCTTCACAGGCATCAACAAGGGCAGGTGGAACGGTCCCGTGCTGGATGTTTGCCTTGGGCTAATTTGATGTGTTTGGCAGTGGAAGAGCAGCAGCCAAAATACTTCCGCTGTGCCTGAGAGTGATGCTTGAAGAGAGGGAAAATGTTTGTTTTAATTGTAAAATAAAAAGCAAGCCAGTAACTGTTCCTCAGAACACTTTTTTTCTGCTCTGATGTTTTGGCTCAGCGCCTTGCAACAGTGCAGAGATTTGGTCTTTCAGAAAAGGGAAATATCTACACAAAGCTATCTGCCTTCGACACCCTTGGGGAGGGAGTCCCCACAGACTTCACATGTCTTGAATGACTTCCCTGGGACCACCTCTGGGTTTGTACTTTGGCTCCTAACAGGTTTTAGGCCCCTCCATACAACTGGCACAGCACTGCTGGGCTTGTTTCGCTACAGAGGACTCATAGAATGGTTTGGGTTGGAAGGGACCTTAAAGCTCATCCAGTTCCAACCCCCTGCCACGGGCTGGGACACCTCCCACTAGACCAGGTTGCTCCAAGCCCCATCCAACCTGGCCATACATGACTATGAATGCTAGTTTACATGATATAGCTGCAATGCTTTTTCTTTATTTTTCCTTATTTTTGTGTGTGTTGTAGCTCATGAACTGCTCCTACTCTTGTTAAGGGTGTAGGAAAAGGCATGGCAAGAAGGGTGGTGGGCCTTGGGTGAGATGGTGAAGGGAGCAGGGTGCTGCTTATGTTGACAGCAAACCACAGCCAGATTGCAAAGCCAAGAGCTGCTCTCTTCCTCAAAACCAGCCTGCCTCCAAGAGGGGTGCAGCACAAGGAAACACCAGCTGTGGGTCAGGCCAAGGGTTATGTTCTCCGGTGACTTTAGGACCTCGGCATTAACAGAAAGCCTCTCACACTGCCTGCTAATTGCTGCCTGAACTGGCTGGATGAAAACTGCCTCAGTCACTCCTTGCTCTGCAGCCTCCTCTGCCGACTACAGCAGAGCCAGGCTAAGGAAACTGCTTCAGTGTGGGAACTTTTAAGGTCCCTTCCAACCCAAACTATTCTGTGATTCTACGTAAGCATTCAGGTAATGGAAACAGGTCCTGGGAGGAGGAAATTAAACCCCGATCAGGCGTCGGGAAGCAGGGATGGTGAGAGTGAAGCAGGTACAGGGGAATGATAGTGTTCATGGGAAGAGAGAGTTAGGAATTACCAGGAGTGCAAAGGCAATGAGTCAGTCCCAGCCCAGGGCAGAGCTACGAGAGAAGAAGTGGGGCTTCCTACAGAGCAGTTTCAGCACGATGTGGTGCCAGATAAACCTCAAATGCCAGCGGACAAGTACACGAGAGGGCATGAGCACCGATGTGAAGGGGTTCTGCGAGCTCTGCAGCAT
>NW_009921769.1:0-1968 GCF_000696875.1 Nestor notabilis
GTCACCCACCACTCCGGGGGACACCGGGGATGTGCGGAGCTGGCTCCGGCGGTGGTGTGCTGCCCGCATCCTGTGCTGGGTGGGCTTTGGAGGGGTGATGTGCCGCTGGACCAGGCTGGGGGGCTTACCCAGCTGCTTACCCGCTATCCAGTGTTCCCCCCAAGCCGTGCTGCTGCTCCCCCTCCCTGCTTGTAGGACGTTGAGGAAGCGCCCGGTACTGGCCAAGAAGGATCACGTGATGGGGGTGTCCAAGTCCACTTTCGTCGTGCATCCCGGACCTGCCAAGCGCCCAGCAAGGATGGAGCTTCCGGCTCTTGCCCTGCTGCTGGCGGCGGGGCTCCTGCACACGCAGGTTAGCAAACACGGGCGGAAAGTCTGGGAAAAGTGCACGGGGCTGAGCTATGAAGGATCCGGTGGGTTGGCTCCGGGATCTGCCGTGTCTCTGCTCTTCCTGCAATGGCTCCCTTCTGCTGCAGAATATCCCACTTGCACTCCCAACTCCCTGCACTCATCCCCAGCAGCATGCATCCCGCAAACTGCTACAAGCTCAGCTGCAGGGTGTTTGATTAGTGAGGGGGGCCATCAGGTGGTGCAAATGACTGCTCTGCTTGTCCCTCCTGCTCTCCCGGGACAGCATGGTACCTGCCTTGTCCCTGCACAGAGGATGAGGAGAGTCTCACCCAGGAATCAGACCCCATCAGCCCCTGTCCCAGTGTGGGAGGGGGTGGCTGGGCTTGGGGAGGGTCTGCATCCCCCCCCAGCACTGTCTCTCTCCTGCAGGCCTCCTCACTGGCACGCTCCTTTGAGCTGGATTATGAGGAGGACTGCTTCCGCAAGGATGGTGTCCCTTTCCGCTACATCTCGGGCAGCATCCACTACACCCGTGTCCCACGCCCTGCCTGGAGGGACCGACTCCTCAAGATGTACATGAGCGGGCTGAGCACCGTGCAGGTGTAAGTGACAGGGGCGCAACCCACAGCTGACCCTCAGGGTCTCTGGGGTCCTTGGAACAAGGACAGAGGCAAGGGTGCTCTCTGATCACAGGCAGCGAGGACTAGCCCTTGCAGGTGTCCTGCGACCCACAGGACACCCCTGCCAGACACAAGCATGAGCCTGGGCTAGTCCCAGTCCAGTCCCATTTGCCATCCTCTGCTCAGTTCCCAGGACTGAGCAGAGTTCCCATTTGCCATCCTCTGGAATCCAGTTCCCAGGAGTAGAGGAACCAGCCTGTGGGATAGCTCCCTGTCATGCTGGGGTGCCCTTAGCCCCCACGTGGTGATCTTCCCTCTTGCCCCAGTTATGTCCCCTGGAACTACCACGAGCCATGGCCAGGGGTTTATGACTTTGCTGGGGACCGGGACGTGGAAGCCTTCCTGGACCTGACAGCCGAGCTGGGGCTGCTGGTGATCCTGCGGCCAGGGCCCTACATCTGTGCGGAGTGGGAGATGGTGAGTCCCAGACCCCAGCCTGGCATAGAAGGGTGATGGGTGGTCTGGGATGGGCGTGAGTGCTCCAGCTCTGGTGCCAGGCAGCCCAGGCTGCTGCCCCCAGCATACATGCCGCTCTGGTGCTAGGCATTAGCATTGCACTGGCCAGGTTTCAGCTGTGCATCAGCCCAGGCTGCTGAGCGGTTCCTCTGCCTCCCTCTCTGCTGTGCACGTTTCCTCAGGGTGGCCTGCCCTCCTGGCTGCTGTGGAAACCAGACATTCTCCTGCGCTCCTCTGACCCTGGTGAGCCTCAGCATGGGGCTGTGACCACCATGTTCTTACAGTCTGGTGCCAGTCTCCGTGCCCCTGCCTGTCCCGTGTGTGTGGTCTCTTCCATCCTCTCCTCCATCTTTTGACAGTCTTGTAGTTTGTCCTCCATCATGCTTGGCCCTGCCCTGTCTGCTCCTTTCTCCTCCTGGCAGGGCTGGCTGCGGGTGGACTGAGGTGGACACTGCAGCCAGGTGAGCTGCTCTTTGTCCCC
>NW_009921769.1:2013-2332 GCF_000696875.1 Nestor notabilis
TGTCCTGCTACCCAAGATCAAGCCACGCCTGTACCAGCATGGGGGGAACATCATCAGTGTGCAGGTAGGGTGCTGTAGGGCCTGGACCCCTGCCCTGTGTGGGTCATCTTTGGATGTGCTCCAGAAAGCCACCTATGCCCCCTGCACCATAACCTCATCTGGCACAGCTTGCTCTCAGATAAATCCCTCTCAGGCTCTGGGCCTGGCTTTAAATCCAAGGGCTGTGAATCTGGGGTACCCGCCACCACCTCAGTTGTGGTTTGAGGGACACTGGCAGAGCTGGAGGTCATGGTGGGGCTGGAAGGTCATTCTCAGGACC
>NW_009921769.1:2401-12117 GCF_000696875.1 Nestor notabilis
ATGTGCACACTCGGTGCCAGGCCCTGCCCTGCTTGCAGGTGGAGAACGAATATGGGAGCTACTATGCCTGCGACTATGGGTACCTGCGGCACCTGCTGGGCTCCTTCCGGGCACTGCTGGGGAGTGAGGTGCTGCTCTTCACCACCGATGGCACACGGGCAGAGGAGCTGCGCTGTGGCACACTGCAGGGGCTCTATGCCACCGTCGACTTTGGGCCAGGTACCCCTGGGAAGGGGGGTAAGGAGAGGGAATGGGGGTCCCTGCTCTGTCCCTTTCCAACCTCCCTTTGTACACTTCTACAGGCTCCAATGTGACGGAGGCATTTGGAGCGCAGCGCTGGGTCGAGCCGAAGGGGCCCCTGGTGAGCTTGACTTGGGCACCGTGGGGGCAATGACCCACAATGGCTTTGGGGAGGTGGAGGGTTGGGGGAGCAAGGCAAAGAGGGGAGCTAGGGCCAGGCTATGGGTGAGCAGGGGGCATATGGCTGACAGAGGGTTGACGGGAGTTCTGGGTGGGTGACAGTCCATTTCTTCCCCAGGTGAACTCTGAGTACTACACTGGCTGGCTGGACTACTGGGGGGAGGCTCATGCGAGCACCAGCTTGGTGCATGTGGCCCGGGGGCTGGAGGACATGCTGCAGCTGGGAGCCAGCGTCAACATGCAAGTAGTCAGCTGGTGGGGCACAGCCTGGGGGGGGATTGCTCTCCCACCTCCAGCACTCTAGTGGGCATTGTCACTCACCTTCATCCCACAGGGCTCAGCAAGCAGGGCTGGCACTGGGTGCAGAAGGAAGGGGGCAGTGCATGATCGGCCCCTGCTGAGTCTATGGGGTGCTGATGGGGCTTTCTGGGGTGTCCCGTAGGTACATGTTCCATGGGGGGACAAACTTCGCCTACTGGAGTGGTGAGTAGGTCCCTGCCCTGGGGAGGGGGTGGACGCTGCAGTGTTGGAAGGCTTTCCTTGGCTATCCCTGAGGAGCCTGCTTCAGGTGCCTGTTCTGTCCCATGGTGTGTTCTAACCCAAGGGCCCCTGAACCCAAGCCTGGGACTCCTTTTGTCCCCAGGCAGAGTTTCCCAGTCCTGGGTCATGCTCCTCCATTGTATTGCAACCAGCAAGGACTGGGTTCTATGACCTGAGCTCTGGCAGAGCCCCTTTCCCCAGCTCCCATTGCTTCCCTGGCCAGGTGCTGACTTCAAGGACCAGTACAAACCAGTGACCACCAGCTACGACTATGATGCCCCACTCTCTGAAGCAGGAGACCCCACTGAGAAGCTGTTTGCCATCCGCACAGTCATCAGCAAGGTGCTGAGCCTTGTAGGAGGAGGGGGACAGTACCGGGGAAGAGTGGGACACAGAGGCACCTGGCAGGGCAAGGATGTCTCCTGCTTGCCCTGGGGGGCAGCTGACAGCTTGCTTTTCAGTTCCAGCCCCTGCCAGCTGGCCCGATGCCGCCTGCCACCCCTAAGTATGCCTATGGCCAGGTGGCCCTGCAGAAGGTGAGTGCCTGCCCCAGGGGCTGTGCTTCCTCTGGCTGGCACTGCCCAACTGCCTAGCGCCCACCCCTCTCTTTGCAGCATGCCAACCTCCTGGATGCCTTGGATGTGCTGTGCCCCTCTGGGCCCATCCAGAGCCAGCTCCCCCTCAACTTTGAGGCCATAAAGCAGGTGAGGGGTCTAGGCTTGTCTGCCCTGGCTCTGGGGTGGAGGATCAGAGCTTATCTTCAGCCCTGTTTCCCTTTCTGTGCCCTCTGCTGTGTCCCGCAGGCCCATGGATTTGTGGTGTACCGCACACAGCTGCCCCGGGATGTCCTGGATCCAGCCACGCTGGGTGCTCCTCCCCACAGCATCTGTGACCGTGGTTATGTGATGCTGCAGAAGGTGAGAATACAGGAGCACAGGCATCCCTTCCCCAGCACTCAGGGTCCTGCAGGCAGCAGGGCTATGCCATTCCAGAGGCTCAGGAACAGCCAGGATGCTGAGAACCACACTTAGCCCTTGTGGGATAGCTCTCTGGCCTGAATTTGCCCCCTTTGGGGGTGGAGGGCAGCCCTGGGCTGGCTCAGCGGGAGCAGGCAGCCAGCAACATTTGAGGCGATGGGATCTGGGCATGAGGCAGCAGTGCTGACCCTGTGGCTGCAGAAGTATCACGGGACATTGGAGAGGGACGGGCAGACAATACTGCGTGTGACGGGGAAGGCAGGGGACACCCTGGATGTGCTTCTGGAGAACATGGGCAGGATCAGCTTCGGGGCCAACATCAGCGACTTCAAGGTGAGGGGCGTGGGCCCTGGGGCTCTGGATGGGATGGCCTGGCCTGGCCACCCACCTGGCCAAACAGTGCCATCCACAACAGACCCCAGCCATGGCAGGGCCACCCCAAACCTGCTCCCTGGTTAATCTCACACCACCCCCTGGCAAACCTACCAGGATAGGGCTGTGAGGTGGGCACCCCTCTCCCTACTTGTGCTGCCACAGCAGCCAGGGCCACACAGCCCCTTGGAGGTGATCCCATTCCACCTTCACTGCCGCGAGGGGCACATGCCCTGGGGAAGCCAAGGATGCTTCTGCCCTGGCACACCCTGCTGCCTCATTTTCCCTCCTGCATCTCAGGGCTTGCTGGGGAACCTCTCTTTGGACTCCAGCCCTCTCAGCAACTGGCTGATCTATCCCCTGGACATAGATGCTGCTATCCAGCAGGGCTGGCCCCACGCTGCCCTCCCAAAATCAAGCAGCAGGGGCAGAGCAGGGCCAGCTTTCTACACTGGGACCTTTGAGACCCCTGGCATCGCCTGGGACACCTTCGTGAAGTTCCCAGGTTGGAGCAAGGTAAGGCAGTGTGTAGCGGGAGAAGGAGTAAAGGTGGTGTGTAGAGGGAGTGAGGGTGAAGAGCAGCACAGCTTGGTCTCATATCCATCTTCCAGGGCCAGCTGTGGATAAATGGCTTCAACTTGGGCCGGTACTGGCCCCGCCGTGGGCCCCAGCAGACCCTCTTTGTGCCTGGCTCAGTGCTGCATGTTGGCCGCCCCAACAACATCACAGTGCTGGAGCTGGAGGGGGCACCCTCCACCCCTCTTTTGTTCTTCCTAGACCATCCCCTTTTCAACAGTACCCTTGGCCACAGCACTGAGGCCGCAGAATAAACACTGGGCTGCCAGGCAGCAGTGTCGCCTCTCGCTGGGGCTGTGGAGATGCACAGGGGGCTGGTGAAGCATCAGGGGTGAGCAGAAGGGCTGCAGGGCCCTAGGAAAGGGGCACATGTCTCAGCACGGACATCCAGAGCTTCTGCCCTCCACTGGGGCAAGGCAGGAGAAAGGGGCCCAGGCTTGAACTCACTTTGCACATTAATCCCACAGTCGTCCCAAATAGCTCCAGGGCTCATGCTGACTCCCTACCACCACACCACGGGGGTCAAGGCACCTCTTTATTGATAATGCGGGCAGAGAAGGTAGTTGCTAAAAGGATACAGCTGAGACGCCAACGGCATCCAGGACATGGGAGGGGAAAGCACAGCCTAGAGGGTACCCAGAGGTATGGCTGTAAGTAGCCCAGGGCTGCATGGTCCGCATGTGTTGTGTCCCACCACCATATGCAGCAGCTTACAAGGTAGCGATGAGAAAAGCTGGCAGCAGGACACCTGCCACAGAACAGTCTTGGCACCTCACAGTAGCCCATGGGAGCCTCTCAGCTGTAGTGTCCCCAGAGTGATATTCATGCCCAGAGCCTTGCCAGAGTTGCCCCAGAGTGTGACATGGCCAGCTCAGTCCCTCTGACCAGCACTGCTCTACAGGCTCTCACTCACTGCACAGCCAGTGCTCAGCCTTGTCTCCACCACACTGGTCCTTGGCAGGTGGCAGCAGCCCACAGCCTTATGTGTGGGCAGCCCGGGCCTGGCGGTGGGTTTGCAGGCAGGCTGTGGAGCAGAAGGAGAAGTCGAGGTAATGGAAGGGGATCCGGCCCAGCAGGGACTCTCCACAATGCCAGCAGCGGCTGCAGGAAAGAGCAGAGGTGGCCCTGAGTGAAGGGGTCACTTACGAGAAGGTTTGAGAAGAAGAGGATTCACTCCTGAGCTGTGACATGAGACACCAGGAGCATGGAGTGAGGCGCTTCAAGGCAGGCTGAACATGTGGGAAATCTGGCCCCATGGGGGTTGTAAGATCAGCATAGGCAGGGCTGGCTGCCCACAAGCCTGGGGGGGGGCATAGGGAAGGAACATGGTATGTGGGATCAGGGACAGGGGACAGGAGTGGCTGGGGGGTTGGCTTGCCATAGATCTGTCTGCAAGCGGACCAAGGTGTCCGTTGCAAACTATTTGGGGGAGGCAGGAAAAGAAAGGGAGAAAGCTTTTACACAGGGACTTCTGGGAATGAGAACTGGAGCAAGAAGGGCAAGGAACAGCTGTTTGTCTGCAGAGCCATGCTGCCAGTGCTCTTACCTGATGTTAGCAAGAGTTGTGCCGGTGTCCTGCAGCTGCAAAGCCAGCCTCCGTTCAGCAGCCAGTGCCCTCTGGGAAGCAGAGACACAGCTCAGTCTCCCCACAGAGCCCACCTCACTGGCACTGCCCCAGCTGGGCTGGATCCCCTTCCCCTTGCACGGCCTCACCTTCTCCCTGTCGGACAGGGCTGCGAACCGCTGCTTCTCTGCCTGCTCCTGCTCGTGGCGCTGCTGCTCCTCCCGCTGTGCCTTCTCCCACTGTTTCCGCTGTGCCTTCTGTGCCCGCTTCTTCTCCAGCTTCTTGGCCTCCATCTCCTGCGTCAGGGGCCCTGGCACCTGCAGGCAGAGGGCAGTCAGCATCTCCCACTGAGCCATGAGCAATGGCACAAGTGGGCAAGGGGTGCTTTGTTCTGGGGTCCCCCAGCCCTCAGAAAGGGAGGACAGAGGGCAGGCACCCACCTTGGCATAGCTGTAGTCATACTTGTCTGGATGGTCCACCATGAACTTGCGGAAGGTGTTGCGGGTCAGTTTGTCAGCAGAGACACAGTACGGGGTCCTCTCCTGATCATCTCTGAAGACAAGGAAGACCAGCTCAGCCTGCTGTGTGTCCCATGGGGCTGTGAGCCCAGCAGCTCCCCAGAAATGTGCAACAGGTACTGCAGGCCAGGCTACTGCAGCCAAGGAGGTGAAAGTTGCTTATCCCTGCCCCAGAATCCCCCAAATCCTTCCCTTTTTGCATCTCAAATGCCCTGCAAAGGGAGATCTCATCCCTACCCTCTGAACCAATAAACCTGGGAGCACCCTGGGGCAATGCCAGAGTACCAGACCACTGCTGTACCAGACCAGGCAGGCAGAGAACAGTGGTTCAGCTCTTAAGCCTCCTGTAACAAACCCAGGCACCCCAGCTGGCTGACACCAACCCTGGCTGTCTCAGAAAAAGGCTGGCACCAGTCTCCCTTAGCTGAGACAGGAACGAGTCACTGGGCTCCCACAGCAGAGCTATGCTTGTCAACCACTGGGCACCCTGCAGCCATACCTCAGGGCAGGGTCTGCCCCTGCTGCCAGCAGCTGGCACACTGCCTCAGCCTTCCCTGCCCGTGCTGCCACGTGAAGCAGGGTGCAGCCGTGCTCATCCACAGGCTGGTTGAGCAGAGCGTGGGGCATATCCAGGGGCTGTGTGCCCTTCCCATCCTCGCCATCCCCTGGCAGGGCCACGCTCTCTGGTGCACCCAGGAGATGCTGCAGCATCGCCACATCCCCTGTTTTGCAGGCAGTGAACAGGGCATCGTGAAGCTCGGACTGAGGGTCTCCTGTGAGGGAAGAACAGGAGGGGAGTCTGATGGCTCCCTGTGCAGAGCAATGCTCTGGTATGACCAGGAAACACACATGACACAGCTAAAGCATTATCCTACTGGATTTGGGCACTGCAGGATCTCCAGCATCCTTGGAATCTGTGACAATGTGTCATGGCATTGCTGGGCACTGTTGGCAGCATTTGAGCTCTGTCCTGAGATGATATCCTCTCCAATTCCCCCACACACCTGACTTAGCCAGGTGCTGCCCATCCCCTGAGTTCAGAGCTACTGCTGAGCATGTAGCTGCATGTGGCTGCACTACAGCCATCCCACACCCAACTGCTCTGGGCACCTGTGTGACAACATGCTCTCCACCCCACTGCAAAGCCACCAGCAAATGGGGCAGGCATTCACCTGGCCCAGCTCCAGGCTCCACATACCTCCATTGCTCCAGGGAAGGGGGTCAGCCTCCCCCTGCAGCTCCGTCACCAGCTCCAGGTCAGGCTGCCTACACTGGGTACCATGGCATCCCATCTCTTCAGCAGAGGGCCCTGCCCAGGGACCATAGGGTGAGAGAGAGGGCCATGGCCAGTCTGCACTCAGACAAGGCAATCCCTTCCCCAACACCTTCCTGCACTGCCTCCAGCCAGTTCTTCCCCTCACCTTTCTCAACCTTCTTGTCCCTCTTTTTCCTCCTTTTGCGGTTTCGCTTGGGCATCACCTCAAACTTCCGGAGGTCCAATGTCCCCAGTGTTACTTCCACAGTCTCCAGTTCTCTTGCAGGGCTTTCCTCCTCCTCTTCCTCCTTCTCTGGGGCTGAGGGGGGTGGTAAGACAGGGGCTGAGGCCCCCCACATAGCATGAATCACTCTGGGCTCCCAGCCAAGCATACCCTGTCCTTCTGCCCAGCACAGGGTCCCACCCTGGAGATCCCCACTGTGGTGCCAGACTTTGTCACAGGGCTCCAAATCTGGTCCTGCACTGTAATACCAGAACCCCCTGCTTGCTCAGAGTCACATCTCCCTCCATGGCTCAACTCACCACTCGTGTTCTCCTGCGGGGCATCCACCTCTGCTTTATGCCGCCTCTTCTGCCAGCCCTTTCGGGGAGACCCAGTGATATCCTCCAGTGGCGTGTCCTTCCCTGGGCAGCAAGGGTGCTCCTGTCATTGCTTGGGGACAAGGAGCACCCCATGTCTCCAGGGATTGAGCACTGGAGAGCTAGCACCTCCACTCTATAGGGAAGCACAAAGGACCATGTCACCCCACCTGCTCTGATCCAAAGTAACTGGGGCTGGTGCAACTCACCATACACCTGCAGGCTGGCCAGCACGCTGTGGACTCGCAGCACCTCTCGCAGAGTGGCCCTGCGGGTGCTGAGAGGGATGTGGCAGATGCGAGGGTCGCCCTGGGTGAAGGGTGAGTTCCTGCTGCCAAACAGCAGTGCACGGTTGTGACGAGGGGCCCGGAGGAAGATGCGCTGAGCTTTACTGAGGTGCTCTGCCCATGCTGACAGCAGTTCCTGAATATCCTGGGGACAAAGGGGAGGCACTGTGGAATCCTGAGCACACTGTGTGGATACAGGTAGCTCTGGAGCAGAGACAGACTTGGGACAGAGCAGCCTCAGTTGGGCCCTGACCCTCTTCCAGAGTTCACATCCCACCCAAGCCCTCCAGCAGCATTGTGGTGGCACCTCACAGAGCCAGCCACAACCATGTCTCCCTGCCCAGAGCCTAGTGCTGTGGTGCATCCTCACCTTGAGCAAGGCAGCCTCATTGTAACGCCGGAGGGAGGCTCCAGCTGACCTGGGTGCTGACCCTGGAGTGTGGGCATCCCGCAGGCTCTGGGCTGTGCCCCGACGGGCTCGCACCGTGTAGCGGTGGAATGTCTTGTGCTCCTGCACCTGGGGGCTGTGGAGAGGGGCAGGCATGAGCAACAAAGTTGCTGATGCTCCTGGAACCCTGGAGGGCTTATGGCTTTCCCCTGGGTCCCTAAAGATTAGTATTTCTCTAGCAGCACAACTGGGCTTAGCCAGCTTTCAAGCAAAGACTAGGAGCTCTGGGTGCCCAGGGTGTGTTAAGCACTATGACGGAGGAGTGGGGGGGTGGCCATCCAATGCCTAGCCCCATTGACCATGCCCAGAGGGGCAACCCTAGCTCTGTCCTGCTGTACTCACCCTCGGAACACAGCTCCTGCGAAGTGCCCGCCACCCATCATCAGCACAACCCAGCACGTGTTCACATCGAAGCTCTGCAATGATGCTGCCAACTCCACTGGCTCCTCGGCACCACCCTGATACACAGACACCCTTGCTAGCACCCATGAGTTGACCTTGTTACCTCTTGCTGTCCCCCTGGACACAGACCAACCCCTCTGCCAGCACCAGAAGCAGGTTTCTGGAGCAGCCCAGAATTAAAAACCAGACCACCAGCAAGCCTGGGGCTTTGACCTGACACGACAAACCACCCTTCTCATCATAGCACGTGGGGAACTGTCAGACAGACTGCTGTCCCCCAGTGCTTCATTTCTTCTCTGGGGTCCCTCTCCCAACAAGCTGGGCTGTGACTTACCTTCCCAGTGCCCAGCACGCAGCGGTAGGCAGAGATGAGCTGGCCCTTTGCGTTGCGGAACAGCACCTTGTGGGAACGGGGGATCTGGGGGCTCCTGGGGCTGTCACTGGCGGAGAGCAGCAATTCTGACTCACTGCTTGAATTGGAGCTCTCTGAATCGGACCCTGAGATGCTGGAGACACTGCCTGCAAAGGAGAGGAAAGAAGCCGTAGAGCTGGGCAAAGATTAAACAACAGCCTCCCCAAAACTTTGCAGGTGACTCCAAGGGCTAGCCCACAACCACAGACGTGTCCTGTCCAACACCCTACGTATCACAAAGGGTCTCTGGCCCAAAGACTCCCTGTCTGTGCAGGGACTAAGCTAGAACACCCTCTTCTCCCCATAACAAGTCAGCCACGCTCAGGAGTTGGATTCCCAGGAAACCCGACAGGGGCAGAACAAAGGAACTCTGAGCTGGCAGAGGTAGCCAGAGGTTTCACCCCTGCACAGAACAGCCCCAGCAAGGCTGCTGAGAGCCCCTGGGCTCTGCTGGGGGAGGCTCCACTCCTCACCTGCACGGGTCTTCTCCTCAAACGCTTCTATCGGCAACGTTTGGTGCCCCAGGAGCCGCTGCTTTAAGTTGAAGCGGTGCCAGTCAAGACGGTAGTGCTCAGCCTGTGGAGCAAAGAGATATGAGCCAGCAGGGTCTTGGTCCATGGAAACCTCCACCACTAAGGGCCGGAGGTGGCAGACCCCAAAGGCTAAGCTGATGCTGGGACCCTATAGTGATCCCAACAGGAAGACTATCACACACTAAGGAGTTAGCCACCTAGTAGTTAACCTAAAAAGGCACAGGCCTGTGCTGCATGCACCAGTTACCTCCAGTAAATGACATTTTAAGTGATAATGTCCAGCCTCCAAGTGACAGATCCCAAAAGGACATGGGCAGTCAAGCTCTGGGAAGCAGCCAGCGGTGGGCTGCACCATGCTGCGGCTGAGCCTCTGCAGCAGAACCTCACCACCCTGTTCCTACCTCATGCTGGCCGCTCAGCCCCACTCACTTGCTCCTCCCGGCTGCTGAAAACTTGCTCACAGGTGGAGCAGCACATCCGCTCTGGCACCGGGGGGACCCCATGGCCTTGCTCCTCACTGCCAGCAGCTGCAGGTTTCTCTGGAAGAAGAAGGAAAGACTCCACACAGGCAGTTCCTCCGGCTGCACTGCAAGGAGCAAGGCCTCCTGGGTCTCTCCTCAGCCACCCAAAGAGCCCTACGGCTGTAGAGGGAACTTGGGGACCTTAGCATCCACCCACCAGACAGCTCCCATGCACCAGGATAGCCACCCAAGCTGTGCTGGAGACAGAGCTCCTTCTCCGTGGTGGACAGGAGCTTTGGCACATACTCCCTCCCCCGCTGCCCCGCGGAGCCCCACGCACCGTGGCCCACC
>NW_009921770.1:0-299 GCF_000696875.1 Nestor notabilis
AAGGCGCCTCTCTCTTTGGGGTAGGTTGGGACCTCTTGCTCTGGTGCTGCGTGTATTGGGGCTTTTGGCTCCAGGAGGGACACCCATAGCAGCAGCATCCTGAGAACTGGGGGTAAAAAAGGCTTTTTCCCGTGTAAACCCTACAGACCGTGCTGCCAGGGAAGGGTTTGGTGTCGTGTGATAGGTGATTGTGTGATGTGTTCAAGTGATAGGACAAGAGGAAACAGCCTCAAGCTGCACCAGGGCAGGTTTAGCTGGAGCTGAGGAACAATTCCTTGCCCAGAGGGTGCTCAGGCATT
>NW_009921770.1:383-2480 GCF_000696875.1 Nestor notabilis
GGCCTTGGCACTGCTGGGGAGTAGCTGGCCTGGATGAGCTTGAGGGTCTTTTCCAACCCGGTTGATTCTATGATTCTATGATCTGAGCATCTCTTTGGAATGTGACATTTGGAGGTGGAGACAAGACCATGGACCCTTTTGGGGAGGGAGGGAGACAATTTAACTCTACCTGCTTAGACCTATATCCAAACGGGCACAGCTTGGGGCAGTGGTTTGGGGGTGCAGGATCCTGCTTTTACCCACCAACGCCATCCCAGTGCCCTGTGTCACTGGAAGGGGGGGTGCCCACTTCTTGCCCTTCTTTGTGTCACGGGAAGGGCTGGTGCCACTTTCTGGCACTTCTGCCACAAGCGGCTGCACCAGCCCCAGCCAGTTCCAGGCATCTCAACACCATTGCAGTGGTGAAGGTGAAGGTGTGTAACCCACAGCCACAGCAGTCCCCAACAGCACCTTGTTAGGCAGATGCTGGCAGCAGGTTTCCTCCCTTCCTCTGAAGGCAGCGGAGCCTCCCCGGGAAGGGTGCTCTCACCCTGCACTCGATACCTGCTGACTCAGGGGTTTGTATGCTCTCGTTGACTGATGGGCAGTAAACTGGCTGTGCTGCAGCCAGCCGAGCCCATCAAACACTTATGTGCAGATACTTGCTCCAGCCCCTCAACAAGGAGGGTGATCAATGGGATGTCAGCAGGGATTCAGGCTCCTCAGTGCTCTGCTGGGGGATGTCTCAGCAGGAGATGCTGCAGAGGTATTTTTAGCTGCATAATTCACAGCTACCTACAGCCTGATTAATTTTTGTGCCCATCGGTCAATCCATCCCATGCCCTTCACTGGCTGATGGATGGAGGGATGGATGTGGTGTGCTGGGAGGGGCTGATACATTAGCTCCAACATTGCTCCTGTTTTATATGGTGTGATGCGAAATGCACAATGAGATAGCCTGCCTGTCTCAGGGAGGGTCACAACTGGATGGTGACACCCAACCAGACAGGATGGGCACAGCAGTGGGGCAGAATTGGTGCTGGGAGCATATATTGACCATGGGCCAGCTCCCAGGTCAGCTGTAACTTTTGCCAGGGCACTTTCCCAGACAGAGATCCCCAAAACATGGACTGGTTTGGGTTGGAAGGGACCTTAAAGCTCCTCCAGCTCCAACCCCCTGCCACGGGCAGGGACACCTTCCACTAGAGCAGGTTGCTCCAAGCCCCTGTGTCCAACCTGGCCTTGAACACTGCCAGGGATGGGGCAGCCACAGCTTCTCTGGGCACCCTGTGCCAGCGCCTCAGCACCCTCCCAGGGAAGAGCTTCTGCCTCAGAGCTCATCTCAATCTCCCCTCTGGCAGGTTAAAGCCATTCCCCTTGTCCTGTCCCTAAAGGCCCTTGTAGAGAGCAAGGGAGAGGCTGCAGCATCCCAGACCTTTCATCCCTGGTGAAACCATTTCCACGCAGCCCTGATTCAGCAAAACAGTGGGTTTTCTTACAAACAGACGGTATCCCTGCCCACGGGATCATCCCTTAAGATGATCTTAGGGTCCTTTCCAACCCAAACCACTCTGTGATTCTATGATTTTATGACAAACAGTCCCAGGAGCTACCAGCATCTCCCAGTGGTATGGGTTAAAACCAATCAGCTGATGTGCTTGGTGGGAAATACCAGCTGTGGGAGCCAAAAGGACCCGTCTTATTTGCGATTTGTGTCTGCTCATCTCCCCGTGCCCCCAGCTCTCCCTAACCCTGTGGCAAGTGTCCCCTCCTGCCTGGGTGAGATGGGGCACATGGGGTGCACATGGGGCACATGCATTGCTGGGGCCACCCCGACACCCCAGAGACCCTGGGCTCCTGCCAGCCCCTCTTCCGTCTGCTGAGCGTCATCAACCACCCCCAGGTCCTGGCACGACTTTGTTCCCCCACGCCGCCGAAAAAGGCCCAATGTTCTGGCTCTGAAGCCCCAGCTCTGTTCGTGGTGTCAGGCAGGGCCGGGGCAGCGTGGGTGCGCTGGAGCCAAGGGGCACCACATTCCCGCTGCGGCACCAGGCACAGCCAGTGCCCTCCACCTACAGCCTTTTGATATCGGGACCAGCAGCCGCCCACAGCAGGGGA
>NW_009921770.1:2714-6275 GCF_000696875.1 Nestor notabilis
CAAGCGCCTGGTGGAAACCCTGGGGACCCGCAGCCCCTGGCTCACAACCTCTTGCTTGGAAGCTGTGGAGGGATTCCTCTCTTTCCCAAAACCACGCCTGGGGGGGCCTGTGCCCAAACCCGCCTTAAGTCTGGCTTAAGGCGATCTCCAGTCCCTGCCTTGAGCCAGGGCGGGTGTTGAGGGATGGGCAGACAGACACCCAGTTCCTCCCATGGGCACTGTCCCAAGGGCAGGGACTGGCAGAGGTCTGGTGATGCTCACACACCAGCAGAGACCTCCACAGCCAAAGGGAGATGATGTTCCCAGCAAAGTTTTCTCCAAAAAACATTCACGGGAGCAAAGCATTTGGGCTGAGCTGGGGCGAGCACAGCCCAGTGTGGTCCCTGGCCAGGACCAGCAGGAAGGGATAGAAAACCAAATCCCTGATACAGGGAAACCACTGGACCAAACAAGCATGGGCAGAACCCCCACACCCCTGCTCCAAAGTCCCACTTCTGCCCCACCAGTGGAAAAAAAAACAGAACCAAGCACCCCAGACCCGACCCCGGCCGCTGCCACTCACCATCCACCACGTCTTTGCCCTCACGTCGTAGCGGAGCTGCCACTTCACCGAGCCCTCGGCCGTGCTCAGCACCTCCATCCACAGCTGGTTACTCCAGGAGGTCCCGGGCACGATGCCCCCCAACTCCTGGTGCCATCACAGACCCTTTCCCCCCAAGAAAAACATCACCAGAGCTCAGAGGGCACTTGTGGAAAAGCAGCTGGATAGAGGCGAGGAATAATCCCTGCCTGCGAGCTGCCCTGGGGGAGGCGGGTCGGCTGCTCTTGGGTGGGCTGGTGGGTGTCACCGTCACCATTGCCGTCTGCCGTCACAGTCACTGCACCCAGGGCAACCGGGCACCCTTGTGGGACAGCATCCGCGTCGGGGGGACGATGGGATCCCTAAAGGTGGGAAGGCAAAGGGATGCGCAGGGACCCTGAGGCTGTGTGGGTTGCTTTGGCTTTGTCTTCCCTGGGAAGGGGCTGCTATGAATATCACCCCCAACCCACAAGTCCCCATGCCAGGGGTCCTCAAAACCAGACATGCACAGACATGTCCCTGTGGGGCTGATGGGCTCCCACATCACCCCTTCCAGGGCTGCCAGCCCACGTCCTCCCAACACACATGCACTGAGCGCAGTGTGCTCAGCTGGGGGACCCTGTCCATGTCACCATCACTCTAGATTTGTGCTGGGCTGCACCCCCAGGGCATGACCAGCAGGTCAGGGAGGGGATCCTGCCCCTCTGCTGTGCTCTGGGGAGACCCCCCCTGCAGCCCTGATCCAGCTCTGGGGAACAGCACAAGAGGGACGTGGAGCTGCTGGAGCGAGGCCAGAGGAGGCCCCGGAGCTGCTGCGAGGGCTGGAGCAGCTCTGCGCTGGAGCCAGGCTGAGAGAGCTGGGCTGGGGCAGCTGGAGAAGAGAAGGCTCCTCAAGGGGACACCTTAGAGCAGCTCCAGTGCCTAAAGGGGCTCCAGGAAACCTGGAGAGGGGCTTTGGACAAGGGATGTAGGGACAGGACAAGGGGAATGGCTTTAACCTGCCAGAGGGGAGACTGAGATGAGCTCTGAGGCAGAAGTTCTTCCCTGGGAGGGTGCTGAGGCGCTGGCACAGGGTGCCCAGAGAAGCTGTGGCTGCCCCATCCCTGGCAGTGTTCAAGGCCAGGTTGGATACAGGGGCTTGGAGCAACCTGCTCTAGTGGAAGGGGGCCCTGCCCGTGGAGGAGGTTGGAACTGGAGAAGCTTTAAGGTCCCTTCCAACACAAACCAGGCTGGGATTCTACGATTTAGTGTCTTTCTTCCTGGTAATTACAATTTGACTCGGTGTTTGGGGGATGTGGGCTGATCATCTCCTCTGTGTGTGGTTGAACTGCTGGTTATGGCTTTGTCATCCACTGCTGCAGCTGGGTCCTTCCTGGTGCTGCCCAGAGCATCCCTAGAGCCTGGTGACCCATTGGGGGTGCTGGTGGCAGGCAGCTGAGACCAAGGGTTTTGCTGGGAGGATGGAGGGGATGGAGGAGGTTTGGGTTTATTTTTTTGCTTTGAAGGCCCGCAAGTCCAGGAGAAGCTGGTTTTATGCTGAACTGGAGATTTGGTGACATTTGGGATATTTAGACAAGAAGCTTTTCAGGATCAGGAGCACCCTGCTGGCACCAGGGGCTTGCTCAGTGCTGCAGACACAGCACCGAATGATTTGGGATGGGTGACATGGTTGTGTAGGGAGGGACACAGCATGAGAGGCAGGTTGCAGGAATTCAGCTCCTGGAAAGAATTCATTTCAAGGCCTGGAAATTACTTTTTGATTTTATCTATTTATTTATTTAATACAATTTTCTTATCCTTTTTTTTTATCAAAGGCAAGTCTTTTTGGGGAAATAACTCAGGACCTTTAAATAAATATTCTTTCTTCTTTAATGAGACTTGTTTTCATCCAGTTGAGGTCTTGGTGTGGAAAACAACCCCAGAGGTGAGCCATGGGAGCAGCTTTGTGTTGAGTGCCAGGGCTGGGAGATGCTTTGGGGTGCTGGAGGGTGATACTGGATCGTGGTAGACCGCACTGAACGAGGAAAATCTGCTGAAGGATTGCTGTTTGTCCTGCAGCATGTGCCTGCACGTGATGTGCTCGTGCCTGTGCACGTGTGCATGCACCAATATGTGTGCACAAGCACGTGTGTGTGTGCATTTGTGTGGTGCAGCGTGTGCAGGCGATGCGCTGACTGTGAGTGGAGGAGACGTGCCCTGCTCCAAGCAGGTCTCTCCTGCCCTGGGGCTGCAGTGCAGCAGGGAGGAGGAGATGCCACAAGACAGCACCCAAAAATACGCTGGGGGCTGGAGAGACCTTGATAGAGTTGGGAAGGGTCTGGCACATCCCTGGCTGTGGGGAAGGGTCCTGGCAGGAGCTGGGACCCCAGTCCTCCTCTGGCAGAGGGCTGACCCGCTCCAGGCCACCACTGTTTCTTGGGGGGACAGGTCCTGTCACCCTGCTGGGACCATGATCAGGGGCCAGTATACATCAGACTGGAGCACTTGAGTCCCACAGGATCCTGCACATGTTCCCTCGCTGCCCTGTGCCTCAGTTTCCCTTGGCATCTTTTTGTCCCTTGCTGTCCCTGACCCCACCTTCTGCTGGTCCCTGCAGGACATGGTGATGGTGTGGCAGTGGCAGTGGCAGTGGCAGCGTGCAACCCTTGCTTATGCTACAGAGGCACTTGGAGCAGTGGCACGGAAGAGAGAGTCCATCACCCAGCTTGATAGTAAGAAAGGCAGCAGAGAGGGACAGGAACAGGGTGAAACCATGACTGAGCTCATGTCCCCAGCTGATGGAGTTGTGGGCTCTGTTTTAACCCCGGGGATGTGGGACCCCTCCAGTGAGAGTCAGTGTCTGGAGCTGGGGTGGGTTTCCTCAGCCTGTGAGCAGTGGTTGCTCTGTCCAGATCTTAGAAGATCCTGCCTTTAGAAGGGCACCGGAGCTGGAGCAGGGCCTGGAGCACAAGTGTGATGGGGAAGGGCTGAGGGACCTGGGG
>NW_009921770.1:6520-7051 GCF_000696875.1 Nestor notabilis
CGCCGCGGTTAGCCGAGGCCTCAGTGCCAGGGGTTAGTGGTGGCCTTGGCACTGCGGGGGAACAGTTGGAATTGATGAGCTTGAGGGTCTTTTTCAACCCGGTTGATTCTATGATTCTATGATCTGAGCATCTCTTTGGAATGTGACATTTGGAGGTGGAGACAAGACCATGGACCCTTCTGGGGAGGGAGGGAGACAATTTAACTCCACCTGCTTAGACCTATATCCAAATGGGCACAGCTTGGGGCAGAGCCCCCACATGTCCCCCACCCCTCCCACAGGCAACCCACCGGCCCTCTCGGCTAGACCAAAGCCACACAGTCCCCCCCAGCTCCGTGCAGGCAGGACGGTGTCTGCGTGTCGTCCCCCAGTAGGACAGGACCCACCCTGGCAATGAGGACATGCAGAACCCCTGGATCCATAAGTGCAGGACCCCCCCCCTTCCATATGTACAGACCCCTCCGCGGTCCATTCAGGCAGGAATCCCCCATGTTCCATTCAGGCAGACCCCCCATTGTCCATACAGCAGGA
>NW_009921771.1:0-2251 GCF_000696875.1 Nestor notabilis
TTTCCGCTCGCCTCGGTCCCTCCAGGTCCATCCTCATGCCCCTCAGAACCCCCTCAGGTCCCTCCTCGTCTCCCTCAGCGCCTCCTCGTCGCCTCCTCGTCTCCCTCAGGCCCCTCAGAACCCCCTCGGCTCCCTCAGCGCCTCCTCGGCCCCCTCAGCCTCTTCACGCCCCGTTTCGGCCCCCTCATCAGAGCCTTTTCGGCTCCCTCATCGTCTTCAGAGCGCGCTCGGCTCCCTCACCCCCCTCAGGTCTCTCGGCCCCTCGCCGCCGTCGTTCCCTCGTGTGGTGGCGGAGGAGGGAGGCGTGTGGCGGAGCCCCGGTGTTGAAGGGTCGCCGGGGCTCGGCTCAGCCAGGCCTGTGGTGGAGACCTCGTAGCCAAAGCAGCTAGCTCAGGAAGCAGAGGTCATGCTTATCCCAAGCGGCCGGAGAGAGGGCAGCCACCTGCTGCCATGGGGACCTGGAGCGGTGGCCTAGGAGGTTGTGGTGAGTGGGGGCTGTTAATGCCGTTCTTCTGAGTTCAAAGGGCTAAACGTGTGTCCTAGGGGTGCTTGGTGAGGTGTTTTTCTGGGGTGGTGCTGCTCAGTTAGTCTCAAGAGTAACCAGCTTCCGAGAGCTTCACTTGAGTGTCTGGGAGGAAGTGGTTTCTCTTCCTTCTCGGCAGCGTGTGACACTGGCATTTATTCTGTTTCCTGCCCGTGTCCGTTGTTTTCTTCATTTTCACCTGCCCATAAAGCAGTACTTCGTGTTGGTTAGTCTATATCCATGTGCATTCCCATTCCACCCTAATACTAGGTGTTACATTAGGCTAATTGAACTCGTGTAAAACGCTGTCTGGAAGCGATTAAAGCTGCTCTTTTTAATCTGTGCAGCTCATGTCAAAGTCGTATAATCTGAGGCGTTTTTGATAGATTGATTTTCATGCAGGTATCAGCATTCATTCCATTTATGCTCGTGCCTCTGTATGGCTACAGGCTGGTAGTAGTCAGTTTGCTCTAGAACTGCATGTTTAATTTTGGAGGGTTGGGGGTTACTTCTTTGTTGAGGAAAAAGGGAATAGGAGAAATAGATGTTAAATTACTCCTGTATTTAAGTGTTCTGATACTTCCACTGTTGAGCACGCAACAAAACACAATCTGAAGTGCTGTCTGTCATGTAGTATAAAAGAAGCTTAGGAACATATGCACATATTTAACTTCACATAAAAGAAATACTAAGATAGTACTACAGCAACAATGCACATCTTTACAGAAATCCATCTTTTTCACTGATTTATGCCTAAGTAGCTGCATTAATGTAGTTCATAGTCTTGCACATAGATAAATCTACATGTAGACTTAGTCCCACTTGAAGCTAATGGTTCTGTTTCTGGTCTGTGTGGCCAGACAAATACAGGCTGGGAGGAAAAGGGTAAAGTAGAAAGGAGGAAAACTTCACCTGCCAGTTGTCTAACAGTCACTGTTTTACAAAGGAAGTTCATAAATCAGGGGTTAACAGAGCTTTAATGCAAGATCTTAATTACTGTTCCCTGCTGCATTAGTACATGACAGGAGCCGTATCGTAGATGTCACAAAGGAAGATAAAACATTTGAGGCTAAATTGTGAATTATGTTAGATGTATTATGTTAAATGTATCAGGAACTGACTTAGCAGTTAGATAAAAAATTTTAAGCGCACACCTTCTGTGGTGAATGTAAATTCCTCAAAAGCAGTTTGGGTTCTTGAGTGACTGTGCAGTTCTAAGCTACCTGAAGAATGCTAATTTGGGAGGTCATGCAGGTCACTTTTCTGAGTCTGGGCATCAGGTAAACATCTTTCTGTGCTCAAGAGCCAAAATGTACATCACTCGTATCTTCGTTATAAGGAAGAATTTCAGAAATCGTTCACATGACTCAACTGTGAAGAAAGCTGTGGGAGGAAATCCTAGTTATTCTTCACCAGACTTCCTGCCTCAGTTTTTCCCATAGCCAAAGTTTCATGTTATCCAGTAAAATTTGTGCTAGCACAGACTTACTGTTGTGTATATGAAGTACTCCCAGTTTAGCAGTCATGTGTGAAAAGGCATGAATTGGCTTTACTTGTGCAGCATGGCATGGTTTTGGGCACATTGTGGAAGAAGGGGAGTGGCAAAGACACTTATACAACATTCTCATTTTGAGCATGACAGAATGATGCCAAACTGTACTTAAAATTAATTGGAACTGCTTTTGAGAACAGATTTTTAAGGACATAAATATATAATATATAATATTT
>NW_009921772.1:0-3826 GCF_000696875.1 Nestor notabilis
CTGTGACCTCTCCCAAGTTCCATCTGTCCCCATGGTTCCCAACGCTGCTCCAGACCAGCTCTAGGTCTTCGTTCTTAACCACGTACACCCGCAGGGCCATTGTTTCAGCCACTCCGTACATGTGATACCAGAAGCGGAAGCAGTGTGGTCCTTCTGAATTGCACACCGGGCTGACCAGCTGAGCCACAAAGCCAGGGAGGGCATCGCTCCCTTGCAGGTAGATGTAGTAGCCGTCTGAAACAAAGTGTGAGACACACCATCGCATGCATATCAAATCCAGACAAGGCAGCCAGAGACAACCCAAGCACAGTCCTGGAGCACCCCTGCAGGGCTTCAAGGCAGGCAAAAGGAGGGGACAGCAAATATAGGTCTTTTGCTAGCCACAACACTCCCCAGCCCTGAGTCCGCCTATGAACCGTACTTTCTGTATGGCTTGGGCCGGGTAATGGCACCACCTCCAAAGCATTGCCACGGTCCCCACATGGCTCTGCCACTTTGGGTCCCACTCATCGCTGGCTTCTAGAGAAGCCACCGCCTCCTAAGAAAGAGACCCGTTCTTGTTCTGAGACAGCCGGGTCATCAAACTTTGCATTACTTTCCCCCTTGCTTGGCAGGCCTGCAGGTACCGCAGGCTGATTCCCAGCCCTGGAGTGCTTCCTGAAGGATGGCTTTGGTTCTGCGAAAGACAGCCACAAAAAGGCTCTGGATCAAGGTCAGGAAACATTGTGGCCTGTATTTGCTGTTAGAAAAGGTTTGTCACATCTTCCCAGGGACACCCCTGTGCCAGAAGGACCGCTGTGTACCGATTGCTGTTCCTACCTCCCGTTGTGTGGTCAGACGAAGGGCCGGTATCTTGCGTGGGTGTCGGACCCTTGTTCCTTATCCATTTGATGCTGCTGTAATCTGCCTGGACCCACTCACAGAAGTCGTTCTCAAATGTGCAGTCAAAATTGCAGTCTGTTGTGGGAGCTGGATATGGTGCAGAGAGGAAAGTAGAGATTCTACGGTGAGTCTCCGTGTCCCACAGAGCACACCTACATCCCTGGCATGCTCAGGCCACGGGAGGGTGACCAACCAAGTGGAAGCGCACAAGCTGGGTGCCTAGCACAGCCAGTAAAACACATGAAAGGAACACAGCAGTACCTGTGCTTGTCCCAGGTGCTGGTGATGTTGTTGTATGTGGAGGCCGCGTTGAGGTACCCGGCAATGGGGCTGAGGTTGTAGGAGCTGCTGGACGTACAGTGAAAGAGAGGTGGAGATGATGGGTTTCATAATGAGGATTTGTTCCCAAATGGGGATGTTGCACCTTCCCAAACTCCCCCACATCATGGCAAAAGGAGCACGCAGAGGAAATCCACAATATCCCCATCACAAAGAGACTCTTCACCCAAGGGCTGGCCCACCAGCACTGTTAAGTGACATTCCACCACCGCTGCCCCATTTCTTGAATCTGGGCCACAAAGGAAATCAACAGAACACTTACCACAGACAGTGCCAGCGCTCCAGTCTCCCAGAGCAACGCCTGCCTCAGCACACGCTGTGGCATAGGCCTCCAGGTCATTGCAGAGCTGCTCCGTGCTGCCGCCCGTGGCGCACTGGTCATAGACGCAGCTCTCAAAGTATGTCTTGGGTGGTAGAACTGCATGGCATGGCTGGAACGGGCCACCAAGTTGCGTGAGGATTGCACACTGCTTCTTAGCTGCCTCCTCCTCAGAGGGGGAGCAGGATGCGGGCGGGCTGATGGCTGGGTCACACCTAGAAAGCAGACAGGCAGCCCTGCGCTCACAGCAGCCCGTGGACCCCAGCCACACCAGTTTCAGACTTTGTCCCAGCCAAAACCTCAGCCTCTGGAGTCCAGAGCCCTCGATAAGAGAAGGCACCCAGGGCTGTCTCTTGCAAGGGAGGGCAACATGGTCCACAGTGGAGTGGGAGGGCAGAGTCCTGCACAGAGGTCACCGAGGACCCCAGAGCTGAGCCCCTATGGGGAGAAAGCAGAGAGCACCATGCACCCTGACCACATGGAGAGGCCTGGACAATGCCACAAGCAAGCCAGCCTTGAGAGGAAAGGGGAACAGCCACATGTCTGGCACCCACTTGCGCACAGGACATCCCACTGGTGGGTGCAGCAGAGAGGTGAGATGCAAGGATGATACGTCTGTTGCAGTGGAGCCTCCACTGCTCTCGCGCACTGTCACAACTGCCTGCCTCCTCTCCCTCGCCCCATGTGCCCATGCCTACCATTACCAACTCTCCCTGCTTCTGCCCCTCACAGCTTCCCTTTCCCACGCTCCCTTTTGTCCATCATCTAACACAACGGAACAAGGACTCACGGCCACTCATCATCCGGCACCATCCAGCTGGCTCCAAACTCGTTGAAGTCAGGCACGACAACCCCATCGGGTCGCATGAAGTCATCTTGCTGGCTCCCAGTGTACGTCCCACACAGCCCACACAGCTTGCCCTTGTGCTTCTCAGACACCTTCACTAGGAGCTCATCACCCCCATTGAACAGCAGCTGCAGGCCCAGCTCGCTAGAAACCCGCACGTAGGAGCCGCTCAGGGAAATGTTTACACCGGAGGCAGGAGAAGCAGGCAGGGAGGCCAGAGCACCATTGATCTGAATAAGGGGGACAGACGGAGACAGAAGCATAAGGAGATGCTCTCCACTGAGAGGTCACTGTTCTTCACTGTGATGGTGCCAGGGCCACAGGAGTCAGGAGTACTGATGGCATGGCCTATAAGAACAGCAGTGACCCGATAGACGCCACACCAAAAGCTCAGGAAAACAAGCCAAAAATCTCTTGCTGCACAAGCAGCCATATCAGCACCGCTCAGAGCCTCGCCATGCTCTTATGTGAGCGCACCAGCAGGCTCAGGGAACATCAAGCTCCTCTCAGGGACAGAGTGGTACTTAATGGTGCCCAGGGCATCTGTTGTTCCCAGGTGTAAAACTGAGGGACTTACATAGACTGCCTTGTTCTCGCGCAGTGCAATGTGGAGGCCTTCCATGGACAGTGCCACCGAATTCAGAGCTGTCCAGCTCTGGCTGCCACGATGTTTGTTGCGGGTGGTGACACTGAACCCAATGGAGGAGTTGTCACAGCCTGTCACCACCGTGTAGTTGCAAGAGCCCTGGAAGTGGTGAAGCTTCCCATCGAAGGTGCTGTAATGCGGGTCGCCGTAGATGTGGCAGAGAGCAATGCTGGCTGGGAAGCAGCCCCTCTGGCCATCCTGGATCTTGCAGACCTCATCCTCACCACAGGACAACGGAGAGCAAACCATCTGGCCCTTGGCTTCACACCGGCACTGGTGAGTGCAGTCCTCACTCACAGAGTACTCGCCTTCCTGCGGGCAGACAAACACCAAGCATCAGTGTGTCAGGCAGGAAAGTAGAGGCAAGGGAGTGCCCTGGGAGGGGTGCAAGCCAGGGCAGGGTTTTCACTTACGCTATAGTATTTGCCCTCAAAGAGGCAGCCACAGTGGGCCTCAGGCACACAGGTGTCTCCGCTGAGGAGGAAGCCAGAGGTACACGCGCAGCCCTCCGTGCAGGGCTTGGAGCAGTTCTGTGGGGCTTGTTGGTCAACACAGGTGGCAGGACAGCCAGTCATGCAGGGGTCATAGTAGCTGTTGTCAGGGCACAGCAGGGCTGCAATGGGATTGGGACAATTGAGACCAGCAAGCCTTCAAGGAAGGAGGACCTTCTGGGAAGGGTAAGACCAAAGACTTGCCGTGGCCAGAGGTTCTGGGCACGGGGCATGAAACATTTCCCTTCTGGCAATTGCAAGGCAGGTACTCACAGCAGAAGGTGGCATTCCTCCAGGGAAGA
>NW_009921773.1:0-17733 GCF_000696875.1 Nestor notabilis
CCTGCCCGAGAACGGTGGCTGAAGCAGGGAATTGACCGTTTCCCAGCCGGCTTCAGGGGGGTTCGGTAGGAACTTGAGTCTAATTTGGTGGTAGCTCAGAGAGAAGGATTAATTCCCCCCCCCTCCCGCCTTCAAAATGTTTTTTGCAGCAGCCTAAGTTGTTCTGTACCTCATATTTGTGTGTGATTGTTCTGGTCAATGGTGCTGTGTTAACTCGTACCTTCAGTAGTTTGACACGTTCTCATAGTAAACACTTATTTTTTGACAGTAACTTTAGCTGTAAAGTTCCTCCTTTCCATTAGTACTTTGATCATTTCTAGTTAGGAAGAGGCTTGTGTTTAAGAAAATAATACTACATTAATTATCCTTAATTACATATTTCCATATGCACACCATCATATACGAATTGGATTTAAGCTGTTGAGAACCTCTGGGACCTGAGACTTCCAGTTTCAGGACAGGGTTTGTTTTAATTCACAGGCCTGGCTGTTAATGACATTGATCTTTGCTGTGTCTCATGTGCCACATCAAGCTCAGGTTTCGGGGAGAACGACTCATTTGTTACTTTCTGTTTGGTGAAAAATGACTTTTCCCTCTTCCCAGCCTCACTGGCTGTGGGTATCAGCTGCAGTTAACGCCTGTGAACACAACAGCTTAACAATACAGTGGGTTGTAGGCAAACACTGCCACAGAAACAGCAAAGCAGGGGTAGGTGGCTTTCATACGTCCTAGAATGACGTGTGCCCATTATTTGGACTTTGGAAGACTTTGTATTGACAGGACATATGATTGAGTGTGTTTTCGGTGTGGTGTAACTGTGCAATTTTCTATCTAGGGCTCTGCAGAATTAGGTCAGGTCTAATTTCTCTGGGGAAAGAAACCACCACCACACACAAGAAAAAACAAACCACCAAAACCTGTTTCAAAACCCTCTCAAACCTCCAGAATACTGGGTGTGTGCTATAGTCCTCTGTGGTAACAGACAGCATGATTAATGTTACTTCAGCAAAGTTTGTGTAGTGTCTCCTAGGAACTCTAGTTCCTGCATCACTGCCTTATGTCTAAGTTTGGTGAGTACTCGCATAGAACAGTTCCAGTACGTTAAGTCCGTTGGTTGCTTACAGAGTGCTGAAAAATCTGCTGGAAATGGTCAGAGAAAGTCTAGTTACGTGTTGAGAAAGAGGGTGAAAGGCAAATGGTACATGTAGTATCTGGGAGGTCACTCACTGCAAAGGGCAACAAGAGGAAAACTCTTTAAACACTCAAGAATGGAGGTGAAAGGTGGTCATGGATTAAGGCAGTCCTCATCTAGCAGGTTGTGATACCTTTTTAATCATAGAACTTGGGGCATTTTATCTCACTTTAATTAGACCAGCTTTCTCAATATCATTGTTGGAAGTCAGGTCTCCTTGGGTAACTTAGAATTAACTTATTTTTTTTAGAGTACTTAAATGGAATTCTACTTCAGTGTATACTACCTGTGAATCCTGCTTTAAAAAGTCTCCATTCCCCTATAGGATAGGGACCATTCTTACTCCTTTTATATGTTTCTGACCAATACCACATAACTCTGAAAAACAGCAGAAGCAGATCCAATTCTTTGCAAGCATGTGCATGTTTACCACTAGAATTTAGACGTTCCTTTTCAAGAAAATGTTCACATAATGAAGGTCCCCAGCACAAGAAACATGTTCTTGAGCATTATTATACCCGAGAAGTGAGAGCAAGTAATACTGTGAAAAATGTGTTTATTAGTAAAACCAAATACAGTTGCTTTCTCAAATCACAGAGATATGGTAACTAAAATTGGGAAGCCTGTTTAAGTGCAGGAAGAAAGGGAGGTTTAAGCTCTTAGCTGAGTGATAATGAAGACAGCTAGAGTGTAGTGCCATGCTCTGGGAATTGTTGGACTTGATCTATTGCTGGCTGAAGCAACGTGGTCATCCTGCTATTACCAGCATTAGGCTGTCCTTGCTGCCAGCAGTGAACAGTTGACTGATGAAAATCGTGCTATTGCATAAGCATAAATTGTGATATAATAGAATCAATTGTACTGAGTTGTATTGCAGAACTTGACCCAGGAATTTCTCTACTTGCATAGCTAGAGGGCAAGTAGAGACCAGCAATACAATCTTAAGACTTCAATTTTCCAAGAGAAGCACCTTTTGCAATGTTGATGCAAGTATGCTATTCCTGGGATGAGCTGTTCCCAGCTCAGACGTACCAGATACATGTAAACGTCAGAGGTAATTTGATCAATTGATAGTTTCTGTGCTCTCTAATATAAAGCCTCTGTCTTGTAATAAGGTTACAGTTGGATTGAAGGAGGTCAGTGATGTGTCAGTAGTGGAAGGGAAATCACAGAAACCTGCAGGTAGGAGTTAATGAATTAAACTGTCTCACACTTACCCGCTTCTGTGGGAGATTTATTCTTTATCTACTAACTTCAGCTTTCCTTTTCAACCACTCAAGTGTCCACTACCCACTGAAGCACAGGGGTTTGAGTCACTTTTGTACCCAGAAGCCAGCAACATAGTGGTAGTTTTGGTTGCTTGTATTAAAAATACATTTCATTATTCTGCCCACAAATGCTGAATTTGGCACAGAGTTTGTCTGAATTCACGTGTATGAAATACCTGATAACTAGTTCTACAGATAAAATTGTTTTAGCCACTTAATGTTAGCTTTGCTGTCTTCTGTAATCTCTGCATTGATACACTTTCAACTGATAAATGTATTCCATAATTAGACAAAACAGTTCAGTAATGCAGGTTGCTATTTATATTCCTCAGGTTAAAGTCAGATATGATGGAAGAATAAATATAAATTGAGATTTTGAAGGGCATTGTCTTAATACATCTCATACCAAATGTAAATAGTTCTATTTCCTCCTGTCAGGCAAGGTTAAGAGAAACATCCTGAATTTGTTTGAAGACGACTTTCAGTTGGTACAATGGAATAAATTAATGCAAAAAATACAGGATTTTCATTTTATACTTGCATTAAAAAGAGCTAATCCCATAATGATTTTTCTGGTATTTAAATGCATAACCTATTCCCCTTATTCACAAAAGGTAGTGGTGTATGTAATTTGTAATAGCTGAAGAAAATGAGAAGTCTTTCTTCCATGAGCTGACAGCAGAACGTTTAAAAGGGTTTTTTTGATGTAAAAAATAATTACATGTTTACTGAAAAAGAAAACTCACCTTGTCCCTTGCCCATGGCAGGAGGTTGGAACTAGATGATATTAAGGTCCTTTCCAACCCAAACCATTCTATGATTCTATGAAATTCATAGCTCACTGCACCCCCTTCTAACACATTCAGAATCCACGATGGATTTGGATGCCGAATGAGAGCTTGCACATAAAAGCAGAGCAGACTTTGTTGTGTGACTTTTGAAGAAGGGAAGAATTTGAATATGTGGAAGAAGGGAGACTTAAGGAACTATAAAACCAGCCAGTTCACAAGCTTCTCTGTTCCAACAGTCCATGCAGACAACAACTTTGGAATCCTCTTCCCACCCTTGGGGAAGACAAACCACACACTGTGGGGAGGAAAAAAAAAGAGACCAACAGAACCCCACACACACCAGAAAACCAAATCCAAACCCCACTACATGTTTTAATTCAGAATTACTTGCACACCATAAAGGTCAGCACTGGATTATATATAACCTGACCAAAACTCCCCCTGGAGCCTGTCACCAACTGTCACGTAGCTATGAATAGGTATAGGAGTCACCCACTTGGGAACATTCATTAGTTTGAGGTACTACTGATATCTCTGTGCACAGAAACTTTCCACATAATTCACCCAAGTTCTCTCCAGATCCTAAATCCCCATCAGCAAACCTGAACAAACCAACCCAATCATTTGTGTCATTTATACCTTCAGTGGCACGCTTAAAGGAAAGGCAAAGGAACCACTTTGTGCGAGTGTGTATCATTTATTGTAGTTCAAGAGAGTCAGGAATCGAACAGAAGACACAGCGAAAAAACAAAGAAAAGAAAAACAACCTTTTGTTTCAGACTTAATTTTAAAACACTGTGGTTTCAAATCCTTTTTAAAAAGGAAATTCAAGTATCAGATGCAGGGGGCAGTAATACAAAAAGGTCTGTGAATATTTTTTTTGTAATTATTTTTTTATTTAAAAATGTAATTCTACATTTCCTGCACCCTTTCTGCTTTGGTAAGGCCAAGCCATGGATACAAATTGGTATGCAACATAAAAAATGACCCCCTGCCCCAAACTGCAACCTCCAAGAGTAAAAGAATCTGCTCTCTGCAGACAAGCTCTAATGGCTCAGAACTGTCATTTAGCATATATCAGATCTGCAGCATTGAAAGAATGGATTTTGTTTCTTTAAAAGTCACTGAAAACCTGGTATTCCCGAGCATCGCATCCACAGCAGCTGTTTTAACATGTTTCTGTCTCAAGGCTTTTCAAAAATACCAGAGCATCTACATCAACAGAAAGAAAAGGGACAGTTCAAAGAACAGAAATTAAAATCCATGTGTGAAATCGTTCCTTTTTTGAAGTTACCCTTGCGTCTAACACCAATTAAAAACCAAATATGCAAATATGTGTAATACAAAAATACGATCCCAAGATTAACACTTTGTTGCAGGCACAGTTATCCCATGGAATATGTTCTTTTGAGGGCAGGGGAATGATTCTGATTTTCACAGGGATTTTTGTTTTTGCATTACAAAAAGAAAAATAGGACAGCAGTGCAGGTTTGATGGGAGGAAGAGGAAAAAACAAGGAAGGAAAGAGGAAAAAGTTACTTTAGCAGCAAAATGTCCAAGGTTCTAACCACAATCAAATTAACGGATATCTGGCTGTAAAAAATAAGGTTGAAGGGATGCTGCCCTGATCCATTCATCTTTGCTAAAATAATTCAGCTGTAAAAACTCCAAAACGTGACATACTGAAGGACAGTTTTGTAACATAAGCAACTTCCTAGCTTGTCCTCCGTGTTATTGACCATCCTTATCACTTAAATATATGTACAAGAATTAAGCTGCTTTCCTCCTCGTCCACATGCTTCTGGTCACCGCTGGAAGCCAGTGCCAGTGGGCGTGCTAATCCCATCAACAGCTTGCAAAGGGTATCTGCTCCACTACCACCCGAACAGCTCACGCCCTGCTCTTCCCATTGGTGTCGGCGTGCACTGCAAGGGAATTCTTAATGGTCAGTGTTCTGCTTGTCTCTCATCCAGGCTTGGATTTGCTCTTTAAGTTCTGGCACTAGTAATGTAAAGGAGAGAAAACAAGAATTACTTATCTGCAGTTAAATTATAAGTATTCTACTATAAGAAAGCTCCTCCTGACTAATTTCTTTTCCAGAAACCTGATCAGGAATATCTAGTACTATTTCCTTCTCTATCAATGTATTTTCTGCACTGCTTTGAGTAAATGAATGACTTATTTCCCTACCACAATAATATCCTTTAGCCTGGTAGTTATGAAGGCAAGGACATGGGATTTTTTTTTCCCCCAGAAAAAGGGAAAGCAGAAGAAATTAAGTTTTCTGTGCATACTGAGATGAAGGAACTGTTACTTCCACTGAGGCCTCAACATTATCTTCTGACAGTATATGGAACAGGGCTGGAGCATGTCTCCTGTGAAGACAAGCTGCTGGGCTTGTTCAGCCTGGAGAAGGCTCAGAGGAGGCCTTAGAAGAGCCTTCTAGTACCTAAAGGAGGCCTACAAGAAGTCTGGAGAAGGGCTTTGGACAAGGGCCTGTAGGGACAGGACAAGGGAAATGGCTTTAACCTGACAGTGGCGAGACTGAGATGAGCTCTGAGGCAGAAGCTCTTCCCTGTGAGGGTGCTGAGGCGCTGGCACAGGGTGCCCAGAGAAGCTGTGGCTGCCCCATCCCTGGCAGTGTTCAAGGCCAGGTTGGACTCAGGGGCTTGGAGCAACCTGCTCTAGTGGAAGGTGTCCCTGCCCCTGGCAGGGGTTGGAACTTCAAGGTGCCTTCCAACCCAAACCATTATTCTATGACTCGATGAGAACACAGTGCATGCAAACTGCTTCCCCCAGTCTGTAGCAGTTCCACTGGTTAAACAGATACCTGGTTCCAGCATATTTTCTGTCAGTGTCTGACGATTGAAAGGGTCAGTGGAGGAGTTCAACAGATGCCTCAGGATGATTGACCTGTCCATAATAGTTCCAGAGGGCAGCCTCACAGGATCAGTCATCAGGGTGTCCATAAGCGGGTCTGGAGGCACAAAGGTCTCATTAAATTGAAGAAAATAGCTATGAATTTTATTTGCACACAAAATCACAGTGCAGGTCTCCAGTCAAGTGTATTGCTAGAGTTACAAAAAAAAGGGTTAGTACAATCAGTGGACTTTATCCTTTATACTGCTTTTCCCTTCCTGAACTGGGACAAAGCATTAGCTATTTTCACCCTATTTTCAAATTATGATTTTAACTGTGCTAAAGTACATGTGAACCAAACATGGATAGGATTGAACAGTACAATCCCAGGGAAAACCAAAAGAAACTCTTAGCTCTCTCTATTTACTTAACTATTTGATTGAAACGGAGCAGGATGGAAGGCTTCATAAACAAAACATAGTTTCTATTAAGATATACTAGTATTTAGAATCAAAATAACAAGCCAAATCCCTCTTCTCCTAACAAGCCAGTATTCAGGAATCTCAACTTGCCTCTGAATTCATCCGGAGCATCGCTGTAGTCGATTTCTGCACGGGCATTCTTGGCAACAATCTCCTCCACTTTCTCTGCCAGCAGTTTGAATTTCTCTATTGCTATGGTCGACTTGATTCCAGCCTTCCTCATCTTGGAGATCACCTCCTCAAAGAGCTCTTTACTGTAAGACCTCTACAAGCAAAGCATAAAGAGACAACTTTCCTGAGCTGTATCATCATAACACGCCATAAAGACTCTAAAGAGATTTTAATGCATTTTTTTAAGGTTAAGAAAGAGGAATCCATGAAACCTCAGCATCAGATCAGACAGAAAAGTAGTAAAGCCCCATTTCATTCAGCCCATCTTTGGGGTGGACTTGGGCTTTTTTTATTGTCTTCACTGTGGCAGAACTGTTCAGAACATCAGAAAAGGCAACATCACCTACTCATTCAGAGACTGACTATAATTATTAGCACTGTTCCTTAGACAACACATCCATCCTGCCACCCCTGTCTGTATTCTTGTTCTCCAAAGTCTTGGCTGAAAACACAGCGTAAAAAGAAAAGTGGTTTTGGTTCTTTAACTTCTCTGATAATGTGCCAGGCAGCAATGGGAAAGAAGTGATTGTTTCTCCTAGTCCAAACAAAAACCCCACCCCATGATGTTACAGAAATAGTAAAGCAACTCAGAGGAAGCTAATGCTGGTTGGGAACTTGCCAGGCGGTGCAGTCAGAGCTGTACAGCTGCACAGTACAACATTCAGAGGGACCAACTGCAGATCCTGTAGTTTTCTACTGGAGCAGCCATTGCTTTCATGTAAAAACAGAAAGTTAAGCATGGGCTTTTGAAAGCTGCTCATGTTCTAAAGACACCGTTTTCTTCTCAGTTCACAAATGCCATGTTTTGATATAAGCCTTTTAATAAATTGTTATTTGCACTGCAGAGCAAGGTTGAATTAAATGACAAAACAAAACGACACTAAGCCTCACAGACTTCTGTTTTCCTTGGGGATTTTAAAATGTTCAGCACAGCCCTTCTTCTTTCATCTATACTACATCGCATCAAGAAATACCATTCACTCCTTGGGACACGCAATGCCCACCCAAACTCCTTTCTAGCCCAAGAGAACAGAGCTATGGCAACATGCCCAGGGCTTTAGAAGTGTTTTCAGATCCCTTCTGGAACGTGCCAGGATTTGCAAATGGGAGATGTATCAAAATGCTTTAGAGAAACCCTGCCATGATCAAGCAACTTTTGTTTTGGTCTTTCCCTCCCAATACCAGTAGCCATTAACCAACTGGGCATTTCCTTGGTGTTTCTTTCCTGTCATTGACAGTTTCTAAGATACTGGTCAGCCCACCCCCTTTTTTTAATGAAGGGCCACTTTGTTAATTAAGCTTTATTCCAGTTCCCACACCAGCAGGCTGCTTTGCCTTTAATCCCTCTGTCATTGAGGTGCATTCGCTGTGGCATCGAGGAATGAATGACGGGTAACATTCTCACTTTCACATGTACCAAACAGCACAAAACACACCCTGAGTGCACATTATACACATGCAAACACATAAGGCCTGTTTCAGAAGTGTTACTGATGTTATCTGCAATTATCAGGACTTCAGTAATTACAGAAAAGGGATCATAAGTTACTCTAACACCTCTGATCCACTCAGCATGCAAATACAGCTTCATGTGTTGTGAACCAGCTTTCACTAGAATTTCAAGTGGCCACTGAGAACATTTTTCCCCTCTAGATTTTGAGAAACTTGCATTATAAGACATAGGCATGGAGAGATGCAAGTCACTTGTTTGACAGCTTTACAGAACTGAGGTTCAGCTCATCTATCATCACAATTAACATTCTCCTCTGAACACTACCCTGAGGAGTTCAAGGGTGCCTTTAACTGTCTCGTATCTGCTGTGCTCTGTCAGTTTATTACACAGCCATTTAATAAAGTGATAGAAAAGGGAATAAAATTTGGAAACTTAGTCTAGAGAAAGAACTCTGGATGCTAAATGAGGCTCTTATTCTCAGTCCCAGCTCTGTTTCATGTGTTCTTGATGAAGAAGGGGGAAAGGAGTCAAAACTCTTTTGTATGCTTCAGTTTTCCCACTTGGAAAATGAGAACAAAGTACTTCTGCCAATTTACAATGAGGCTGTAGCTAATAAACAACTAATGCTCAGGGAATTTCCTACATGTGTGAAGTGCTACAGATGTTTATTTGTGTCTTTAGATTTGCAAAACACTACCCATCTACAAAGAGCAGACAGAACATGGACAAGGGTTGCTCTGCTGAGAGAAAACAAACTACAACTGTGTATGATGGAACTGGGTGGCAGTAAGCTGAAACTCTTCTAGAGTATTCTGCAAAGTCCTCTTCATCCACGCTGCTTCTGTCCTCCCCCCTCTCATGTCTCTGGAGCTCACCTGATCATCAGCAATTGCTTTAGCAAAGCGAGCACAGTCTAGCTGCAGGTAAATGTCAGTCAGTTGGTCCAACAGCTTCTTTGGTTCAAACCCGTATTTCTCAGGGTTTTCGACTTTCAGGTCACGGCACTTGGGGCCACACAGTTGCTGTAAGTTAAAGTTCAACATAGCAGCCAGTCGTGGTCCGAGTTCCTACAAGACCAAAGTGAAAGAGCAATAAAGATTATCATCACTGAATTTGCATACAGCGAGATCAGAAATTATTAACTAATAAAATCATCCTTATGTAGGTTGCAGGAAGTGTCTTTATGCACGCTTTCCACTTAAAATGAATGCAAACAGCTTCTGTCTGGAAGGATCACACCATCTCACTGACTTAGCATCAAATAACTTCAACAGCAATTAGATTTCAATGAGTTGGAGAAAGGGAGGAAAATGGAGACAAAGGGCTACCAAACATTTCCAGGTTCTTATCCCACAACAGGGATTTTAGAGAAGCCAGAAGCCACATTACATCTGAACAGGACTTACAGGTCTGAGGAAAGGCTTCTGAACCTGCTTGGTAAGGATGTGGAACATATCCACAGTTTCCGTTGCCAGGGCAAGATACGAACGAGACACACGCTCATCCTGAGCCAGCTGGGACTGCCGAGCCTGCTGCTGCTCCTAGAAAAGAAACCTTCAGTGGTTACAAGCCCACAGAATTCCCTACATTGTCACCCCTCAAAACAGCCATAATGCCAACATGGTCTAGACAGACAGAAGAGCAGATGGCAGTTCAAATACAGCTGTGATCCATTTGTTAGTTTAAGGTACAGCTCACTTCTACTCAGTACTAAAGTCTGCACCAATCTTCCAGATTACTGCAGCACTAAAACATCAGAGCAGATGGTATCGCAAGACCCAGTGGTCACTGAGTCTGTTTACACCCTGTAACTGCTCCTCACAGCTGCAGACCTGGGTTATGCTTCCTTTCCATCCAAATGCCAATGCCTCAAGATCACCTTAGGACGTGAGAGTCAAGTCAGGCTCTCTCTAATTTATACACCATCATAAGGAATAAAACCTCCACACTGGGACAGTCTGCAGATGATGTATCAGTGCATTTTGTCACTAGAGTAATGGCTTTACCTTGCTAGGAGGCACAAACAAGGCGGCTTCAGATGAGCAAACCAGAACCAGTTTAACAAACAAGATCTTTATAGATTTTCTTTTCAAATTCTTTTTTTAAATCAATAACCTTAAAATAGAAATACCTGACATTGGTGGGTCAACACACACAATTATTGTTTGATCAGAGGTAAAGGGCTCTAATGGTCTGCATCAAATCTACCCTAGATCAATGCATGAACAAAATAAAAGCCTTGAAGTCAATTCAACTGGCGAGCATCTTCCAAAACCTCCTTCAAGAAGGTTAAAGTCTCAGTTTCTCCACTTAGAATTAAGTGTAGTGTAATTTAAAACTTTATACTACTTCCATTTTACACCACACTCTTTGCCACCCACAACATAACTGTGTAGCATGATGGGGTTTTGTAGCATGTCATCCAGAGTGACCACAGCCATACTGGCAGCAAGAAAAATCACCGAGAGCTGCTTCTCATGAGCAGCCCTTTGGTGCTGCCCCTTATTAAAAAGGGGTTTTTAATGGTCTTATAGTAAAAAAATAGAAATAAGTAAAGAGCACTTTGAAACACAGCTCTGCTCACCCTGGGCAGCAGGTCCCATTGTTCTTTATTCTTCATCTCCTCTTGCACTTCATGGATACGTTTTAGGGACTCCAGACTCTCATCCAGCAAGAAAGTTGTGTCATTTATCAGCATGTTGATGTAGCGAACAAACTGCTTCCCCGAGCTGCAAACATTGAAACAGGGTTATCACAGCAGAGCAGACGGGTGTGCAGCCAGCCTGCACCCAGCAACACTCCTGCACTGCTTCCTTCAAACAACAATCCCATTCCCCAAGCCACATTGGTTGTGGTGTCCAGAGCTCAGTTTAGAAACACCCCAGTTCCACTGGAAGGGGTTGCCATGGTAAGGATCTCCTCAGGTCATTGCCTGAGCAGGTTGCATGACAGTAAGCAGCATTAGACACAATTTCTTACTCACTTGAACTCTTCCATAAAGGTACCATGGTGGGCTATATTCTGCCAGAGGCTCTTGAAAATGGTACTGATGTGGTAGCGGATTGTAAACTTGTCATAGAACTCGCTCGTGGCTCCAGTATGTTCAACATCTGAGCAAGAAAACAGAGCCCAGAACTGAAATCAGCACTTTCCTCTCTCCCTACTGCCTCCAGTGTGATGAGCTTCAAGCACCAAGCTTTAAGAGATGCAACTGAATTCACATTCAAGAAGTCTCCATCTTAATCCCCACTAAAAGCAGCAGCACTGTCCATTTTCTAATCCACAACCAGCCTATTTCTTACGAAAACCCCTCAGAAACCAAAACTTTCTGTTACATTCAACTCCCCTCTTTATCTCAGTCTAAAATTTCACTAATAAGGAAACTCTGGGAACACTGCAAAAACAGATGTTTCTGTGGGTGCAAAACCCTGCTCTAAAGCATCCAAATCTACAGGACTAGCAAAACTACAGTCAGGAGTTTTAAAATCCCAATACTCCCTTAAAAAGCAAACAAAAAGCTTCCACTTTGCAATCTGAACACCCCAAAAACAACCATCACATCAATCTACAGAGCTAGCTGTCAGTGCACAGCAGCTTGTAGGATTAGAATTCTCAAGGTTCCACCTAATGCTCTTTCCCCTGATTCCTGAGCAACAAAGCCTCATCTTTACAAGACTTAAGATCTACCTGGCTTTTGGTTTTGTGTTGTGGCTTTAAGGGTTACAATTAACACAGCCTTTTGCCTTGTTAACACTTCTTGCTCACTGTACACTGAGTCAACTATAGACTTACCTGTGTAAAACTTCATCAAGGAGGGCACTAACAATTTGGTGGAGAGAGGATGATTCTCAATCATTTCAAAGAACTTTTGGGTCCGGGGCTGAACAGCTGGATTTGTCATGAACATCACTTCCACCAGCTTGGCTACTAAATAAGGATTTCGGATATAGTTCTGGTTGCAGAGCATCACAACAAGGAACATCACTATGTCCTGAGTGCAGGGCTCATAAAGCACCTGAGGAGCATATCTGAAAAGAGGAAGATAAGGAAAACAAAATGAAAAGCCCCAACACTGTATTGTCTGTAGAAGATTTATCACATACATAAAGTTCAGATCACTCGTGAGAGTGGGGACTCTGGACTCCGTAAAGCCAATGCCATAATCTTACAGAATATTAACTACAAAATAGCTAGAAAACTACTTTCAAACCCTAAATTTATGTGCACATCACCTGCTTCAGGGGTAAATGGGGGTACAAAGTCCCTTTAGATAGAACTTTACTTACTGTACAATAAAAAATAAAAACTCAGCAACATCTTCCACGTAAAACTCGGGCAATGCTGCAAATACCTTCGGAACTTCAGGAGTTAAAGGCAATTTTATGCTGTGGAATAAAAGAGAGAACAAACAGGCCAGTAAAACTGCAGGGTTAAGTAGAAAGTGTCACAAGATCTCTTATGGAATTCTCCTATGGGAACACTTGACAAGAGTTCTGATACTAACTTTTAAAACTCCATGTCAGTACTTCAAGGGTATTAAGCATACCCGAGGGTTGCTCCCCATGCCCTCCAGCTGAACCCTGAACTATAAATAAGACATATATTCCATGGAAGAATGTGTGTCACTGACATAAATAAAGTAACAGTCACATATGAATGCAGCCACTGCAAAACCAAATATTAACATTTTAGAACTGCTGAAGCCAGTAAAGAATCTGACACGATCTGAAATCTCTTGGATACAACTTACAGAGATAATCCTGACACTCACTTGGGATAGGCAGGGTCAAGAATGCGAAGCATCAGCTGAATCACCATGCCATAGAAATTCAGGCATCTCCTGAGAAAGTTTTCATCCAGCAAACCAGCATCTGCACAAGCCTTGCACCTCACCAGTTTCTGCAGAACACACAGAGAGAAACTCAGCCAGGGCAAGACAACGTAAAGGGAAGGTCAAGCCTATCCAACATAATCAATGTGTCTGTGAATTGTGACAATTAGACAATGGTCTTTTCTTGAAGTATGCTCTCATTTGAAGAAAACAGGGAATATAAGCGCCAGCACATCAAAACCACGCACGTAATTCAGAGTTGCAGGGACAGAGGAGCCTTTTATGAGCTTTAGGGGAACAATGAAAGAAGTAACAGTGGTATCAAAGTGGGAAAATGTGCACTTATAAAGTCATTTTGGTGATACAGCTCATCAGTTTATACTAGAAAGACCTAAACAGGTCAGACCTTCAAAAGAGGACTCCAACATACTCATCTTTGCAAGAAGTCTACATGAGATGAGGGCCTCAAGAGTTCCATTGTGCACACACAACTACCCCTGAACAAACCAGAATCCTTTCACTTGTTCTCTCTCCAATAAAAATAGGATTTTCTTCTTTCTTTTGTTATTTTGAATTTTAAATTCACCACTAATGTTCTACTGTATCATGACCACCCTCTGGTGCACTACTCGCATGGTTCATAGATTCAAACCCACCATTTCAAGTTGCATTTAAACATCAGGACCCAAGAGATAGGTTGACAAAGGCTTTTAGCTGAGAACTGAATCACTTACAAACCTTGAGCTGTGTCTTGCAACGCTTCAGCATTTCTCGATGCCTGGTAGCCAGAGGAGAATCCTTCCATTGACTTTCATTGTTCTTCAAATCTTCAACAGTCCTGAAAAGCACATGCAGCAATTGGTTATCATGACAGAGGGGATATGTACTGCCATCTACAAGGCATTTAACCTGCTTATCTGCTAAATATCAAGGAAATATTGAGAACAAGTTATCTATCATCACAGCAAGAAAAAGAAACTGCTTTTGTAAATGCAGACTGAACATCTGCACAGTGCATCTGAAGGCACAACATGCACGAGCTCCAACACACATCCGTGTCAAACAAATCAGAACAGTGCAGAAAGATAAAAAAGGGATGAAACACAGAAGGGATCTATTTATCCTGCCTGAAAAACTTATTTTATCCACAGTATTAAAAAATAAAAGTATTTGCTTTTCTCTGTTTCACATTGAAGCCTACAGTCACTCTAAGGGAAGTCATTAAATTAACCCTAACACACAGGAGGGTTGGTCCAGTTACTATGAGATATTTAGAGATCTCATTCATCTTTTAACATCAGAAAGGAAAATGGAAAACAAAACCATCTAAGGAAGAAAAAAGGTGGCTGACAACAGGACTTGTTAGAAACAGCTTCCCTTTCCCAACAAAGGTCCAAGTCTGCACCCTGTGTATCTTCCTACTTCCCACTGTTGTAAATGCTGTTTTGCACTTTTGTTCAACCCTTCTCATGCTCCACTCCCCAAAAAGTTCAGGTTTGCAGCGGAGCACAATACTTGAACAGTCTGTAGTCTCCCTGGCAGCATCAGGACCAGTAAATCAAGGTGGCTGCTATTACCTCTCCTCCCTTATCCATCTGCCCACTCTGCCCCACAGAAGGGAACTTAATGTACATGACACACACCGTTTACATTAAAAAACCCCCAGTGTATTCCCATACCTTAATCCTTTGCAGAAAGGGCAGCTGATTAGAACAAAACTCATTATACTGAACTATATGAAAATGATCCCTTTTCATCCCTCCTCTAAACACAGATTCTTTCCCATATCAATCTCTGCCTACAGCAGAAAAACATCCAGTGTCATTTCTTTATTACCAACATCTAATTACCTTGCCCAATGCTGCAATTCATGGAAAACACTGAACACTGAGCTCCTACTGATGTCAGTAAAAGCCAAGAGCTCTTCACTCTGCCCCATTAGATGGAGATTGCTGCATAAGCAACTCCTTTGCAGTAATTCTAAATAAGGACAAAGCAGCAATTCCTTTTTCAAACCAAATGTATGGCTTATTTACAAGTAATCCACAGGCTGTTTATATGAAAATCCTTTTTTTCTTTAAAATATACTGACTTTTCCTGCTCTGGTCCCTGCAGCTTCCCAGGTTTTTGGCCTACTTGTGCTTTAAAAGCTAAAAATGAAATCGTAACAAATGCAGTCCAAAAATCCTGTAATGAACTCATGGTATTAGCACCAAGGGACATTTACCAAAATGCAGTGAGTGCATTTATAAACAATGGAAAATAGTGGTGATCAAAAATCTGTTCTAATTTTAACAGAGTTTTCGTTGAGGTTTAACAACTATAAAAGTCTATTTGAATTTATGCCAAGAAAAATAGAAACCAGCAAGATTTTCTTGTCAACAACTTAACTTTTTTAGCTGGTAAACCACATGCTGAATTACCTGTACACTGACAGCATCAAGAGTTTACTGCTGAAGGGTTCCCTCCCTCCCTCTGCCCTGAGAGTAAGACACATTATCCCACCTCAGAAGCCAAGGAATTATCTTCTGGGACATAAGAAACAGCTCAGGTACAACTAACAAGTTCTTGCTTCTGAAAGCACAAGTCATCTACAGTGATTTGATGATCAGACAGGTAAATAAATGCACTCCTACACTGTGCCCGAGAGCCTGAGGCACTGATGTCCACACACCAGCAGATTAAGTTATAATGAACAGTGTTAAGTAACGTCATGGATCCTAAAATGCTCTGAAGAGAATTGAACTATCTTTTAAATAGAATGGTCTTCTCAGCAATTGGAGCTGCTTTGTGTAACCAGCATCCTTCATCCCACTGTTATCTGAATTCCCAATACAAGCCACGGTTCCCCAATGTAAGCAAAAATCCAGAAGCAGCAGATTAACAAACAGTTAAGATGATCTCAGCAACAGTTCTACCCGAACTGTCATTCTGATTTCCTTCAGCTTACAGGACTTGCCACCACGGCCAAAGACACCGGTAGGACTCTGGATGCACTAGAGAATTAGCAGGTTCTAACCTGTTGAGCTCCCGGATGGCCCGCAGCCTGCGTATGTACCGGCGGCAGCTTGGCAGGATTGAGAGATGATGGGCATGCAGGGTGAGGAAGAAACATTCTGTTGGGAATTTCGGCTCAGAAAATGGAGACGGATCCCTGTCTGGAAAACAAACCAACAAACAAGCACCATAGATGAATACATTAAAAGCTAAACTTGTCCAGGAGCGAGACCTTGAACTCAACTTGCCTTAAAACAAATAAGAGCTGACAGCATCAAGAAAAAGCATTTAGGAACAGGGCAATTATTTGCAGTATCAAAACCAGAGGGCATAGTAAGTGCTTAACATGTCTCAGCAAGAGTACTCACAAAGTTCAGCGATCCAGGCTGCAACATCCTCCATTGTTGCTTTCACTCTGGTCTCATCTGTTGGGAGGTCAATACGACACCTGGGATGGAATATGTACATGGGATCCACCGTTTCCAGCTTGATCTTCGTACTTAGTTGCTGTAGTACCCATAGGAAGTTGAGCATAAAGCCATCTGTAGATACCAAACGGTCATCTGTCTGTGGGGTAAGAAAGTGAATAGATGAAGACAAGCTTAGAGATATGAGGGTATTTGCTGCTGCTTTCACAGTATTTGACATAAATGAATTATGCACGTTCAAGAAAAGACAGAAATGATGAAGAACGTGGATCTGTAAGGAGACCTTTGTGACAATGGGAAGGTCACTTACTAACCTACAGATTATCTTTATGGTTCACGTAGTCATTCTCGAGAACATTAGATATGTAAGAAGTAGGAGATTACCTAAGAAATTAAAAGGGCTTCTTTCAAGAATGGTTTGCCACAAATACACAGAGTTTCAGAAAACTGCTGAGCTTCAATTTACAAGTTTCATCTTAAGTGTGAATTTTCTATTACTTCTTCACTGGAATTTCACAGAAATATCCCTAATAATGGTTCCAAATGTTTGCTTTCGAAATGGGGACTTGAAGACATCAATGACGCAAGCTTCAGTTGTTCAGAATTCATGCTCAGATTTTAGCACAGGAAATGAGTGCAATGCATTAATTCAACAATGGCAAAACATGCCTGTTGTTTCATCACCAGTTCGTATCTGCATTACTCCTTTTACAGAAACCATACAAAGCTGAGCAATTTCCTATCTAGGAAATAAGGTTTTTAAACATAGCCAATTGGAATGAAGCCCCCATACATGGGGCGGGGGTGGGGCGGTGGAATTCAAAGGTTTAAGCACAGAGAAGCCCTGTTAATGAAGGTGTGTGTCAGTCCTAAGAGAGGAGATAAGCTCATCAAATAGGTAAAGCAGAATAATTTCAGAAATGGAAATGTACTGAAACTGAGAAAAGACTGAGGCTTCTTGCCTGTTGTGGTAGGCACTCAAAATTCTTCTGTCCTCCATTCAAGTGCCACCAGTGCATGAGCCAGCGACTGCTTATTTGTGCACTGACTAGATCCTCAAACCACAAGAAGTGTCCCCCTTTATTTACCTGCATTTGTGCCTTTTTCATGTTGGCATTGACAACAGCTGCCATGTAATTGAGAGCTGCTTCTCGAGTTTCACCATTCAGCAAAACACTGTGTAGAATCTTGAACAGCTCTTGCTGGAATGTCAAGTAAACATTCTGTCAGGTTGCACAAACTTCTCACCATCACATTCCTG
>NW_009921773.1:17764-43406 GCF_000696875.1 Nestor notabilis
CCACAAAAACTAACTACAACTTCTGTTATGGTCTGACTGTCAATTTTATCTGCATGTATTAGTTATGACATTAGTTGCAGGAAAGATGTATATACAGAAGATTATACACACACACACACTACTAATCCAGTATGTATTTTTTTACTCATCCTTTAACGTGAACTACAATCCATGACTAACTGTTCTGCTATTTTCTGAATTGGCTTACAACCTTAGAGAAGTATTTGCAGCACTAATTTTTAACCCTAATTCTCTCCAGTCATATCCTGACAGATTTGTTCTTTAACAAATTATTGTTCTAATATTATATTCTTCACCTATGTGGAGACCAAAAACCCCACAATATTTAGCCTGTTTTTTAAACATGACATGACTTACCCTTGCTAATTCCAGGTAATGTTGCAAAGACTGGCTAACCACCCGGGTGTTTTCAAGAGTAATGGCAGGCCCTGAGAAGTACTTTTCGACTACTTTGTTCTGAAAGTACAATGAATATTGGCAAATGTATCAAACATAATGGGGAAGGGAAAACAAAGAAACCCCACCACGCAGCTATCAACATCCTTCTCCAACACTTACATCATCTTCAGCAAAGACAGAGAGACTGAAGAAGGCTCCGAGATAGGAAAGTCTTTGCAGCTCTCTTCCTGCACCCGAGCTTAAAGATTTAGGCAACCACAAGGGCAAAGAGACAACCTAGAACACAGGAGAAACAGCAAGTTAATCAAAGGTGCCATGTCAGCCACGCTGCTTTATCCGTGCTGTCACCTTTCAGTGTTTGCCACATGCACTCAATGCTTTAACATTCAGTCATGCTGATAGCTAAATGCTAACATCTCCTCAGGATTTCAGCAATCAAAGCAAGTCTTTTTTGTCCTAGTTTTTCTAAATTCTCAGGGAAAAGGATTCCCATCACCAGCTTAATCTAAACTACTGTTCAGCATGTAGCCCCTGTTTAGAGATCTGGAGGGGATTATCAATGTGGACTGTACAACACCAAAACCAAAGTAATTTACATGCTTCTTTTAACTTAAAAAAAAACCCATACAGGATACACTTACCAAACTGCACATAGGGTGTGTTTTCCCAAACTTGATTTCACAAAGTTCACATAGTGCCTATAAAGAAATGCCAAGAAAAATTACTTTTATGTGTAATTCCTAAGTAACCTGTCTGCAAATAACAAGCTTAACATGGTAAAGAGCCAAGCCTTTTCCCCCTCAGTCAGTGGAAAAACTTTCACCTTCTACAATGCTGAAGAGATCCAAAAAGAGCTAGAGCACACCCTGCTCCCATTTTAGCTTTTACATCTGTTCCAAGTTGTCCCAGAAAAGCTAAACATGTCTCATAGGATAATAAATGATTGCACTTATTGCAAAAATTAGCTGTGCAACTTGTTTGTTTGCTCAGAAAATAACAATGCCTCTGCTGGACTCCTCAACTGCTACAGAAAAGTTGGTAACAATAATAAATACAGCAATTGTTCTATACATACACCAAGGCCTTTGTCTTTTGAATCAGAGTGGAAAAATGTCAGATGAACACAGAAGCCAGAAACAAAGAATCCTATCCAAGATCTCTAACTCACTTTCAACTGCAGCACAGAAAAAAGAAAGCAGTTTTAACAGATGATTCTGAAAACACAAAAATAGTGTAGGCTTTCACGTATCCTGCCTCTCCTCTATTACATATTCTCATTCTTCAATTATACTACAGCTATTAACAACTATTCCATCCTTTTGTTGCATGTCCCAAGTAGATATGATCAAAATGGAATATCACTTTCAAGCAGCAAACAGCCAAATTTGCCACAGTTTGCAATTTAAATTGGGAGGAGTAACAGAGAACCAGCAAAAGTCCCAGAGCTGCTGAGCTGATGTGTTCTGCAGCACCCCAGACCACCTAATACCCTGAGGCACAAATGAAATCTGAGATCTAACAGCCTTTTTTGTATCATACAGTGAAGATCCTAAAATCTGAAGGTGTTGGCTGACAAAGCTCAGCTTAGCCAAGAATTCCTCTTGCTCTTTTGTGGCCAAGCATGCTTCACACAAGACCTTTTTGCTTTGTCAATAAAAGCAGGAGGAGGGAGGCAGACCTAGGACTAAAATATGCACTTAGAGAAACCTAAAAATAAGCCTCCCACTTTTCAGCCAGGGAATATGATGACATTTTCTGACATTAAACAGTCACCAATTCAAATAATTTTGGGTTTAATACAATAAATTTCAGTTTCCCACATACGAAAGTCCAAACACACACTGGTGTGGATATTGGGCCTTGTTCCCAGACTTACAGTATTATAACTAGTATCTGTGATGAAATCCATACATGTGATTAAGCTTACATAAAGCAATACATACAAATGTTTGAATAACCCACTATACAAATACTGTACATTAAGCTTATTATTGGCCTTCAACTCCACTAGATTTTAATGGTCTTGAACACATCTCCTACCAGATTAGCTTCCAATGTAGAGTTCAATAGTAATCCTCTAGCCAAAAATACTGAAGTATATTATCTTGTATAGAATCTGCATAAGTTATCAGTAACCATAAAGAAAGTGCTTCCAGAAACGCACAGTCCTTACCATAAGGGGGTATTTAAAATTGTCACTATCAAGGGAGCACTCTTTGGAAGCTACAGCCAGGCCTTGTAAGATGGGAATAAAGATCTGTAAAAGCAGAAGAAGATTACTTTATTCAAGAACAGGAAGCAATCAAATGACACTATTGCAGTACACAGCATGAAATGCCTGCTCATTCTTCCAGTCCTGCAAGTTACACAAAAGGAAAACTAAGATCTTTTCTTTAAATGTGTAGCAGTTAAGCCTGAACTCTTATGAGATTACTCAAAGCTAAAAACCAATTTGCTTCATATAGTGCAAGTGAGGTTTTGACTTGATGCCTCAGCGTAACAACTTATCCATAAGAACTACTTTCCCAGCACTTGTATGTATTTTTCCTGAGCATGTTCTAACTTGTTTCCAAACATTTACTTTGCAAACAACAAAACCAAACTGCAACTTGTACATCTAGATTTGGACCGAAAGCTAACAGATAGGAGCTGAAGCTGACAAACAGTCATGTCAGCACACTGCCAGAAATCAGGTGTTGTTCCATCGAGTTCTCTCTATGGGGAAGCCTATACACATTTCATACAGGATCACAGCAGATACTGTCTGCAGTGTGCAAGCATGTACATTATATACACAAGCAAGAGCACAAGGTCTGTAAAGGTCTCTAGCAACTTGATTGCTCAAATGAATAATAATTTATTTGACTATACACTTGGGTAATAATATAGCTTTAATTTTGCAAGTTGGTTGTGTGCTGGTAGGTTTTAGCTGTGGTAAGAGTAAAGACAATGGGCAGCAGACAAGGATTGTTACGAGAGAGGAAGTGACCTGACAGGAACTTATGAATCAAAAGTAATTATACCCCATTAGTAAGTCCCAGTCACACAGCTCTGACATCTATACCCTCTCAAAATACACTCTTATTTTGCAACAATAACAAGAGGTCCCACTGAATTTTAAGTATATTACGTTGTTTCTATGAAAAGACAAAAAATCTTATTAAATCATATTATAGAAAAGGACTATAAAGAGGTTTTGTCTGCTTCAGCTGGAGGAATGGTTCTCTTCTCCAGGGTAGGTGATGTTTAAATGTACTTTCAACTACATGAACCTCTACTAAAAGGTGTCCAGACATGCAAGTTATTGAAAGGTATTTGCACGACTCAAAAATTAGCTATTGTAATCTTTTCTTCAAGATACGAAGGCTCAAATGCCATTCTGAAGGCCTCTTTACAGCTAAGCCACATAATACTACAGGAGTGCTAAGTAGAGAGGACTACAACCTTACTGATCTGCTTTAACATTATACGGGCTACAAGTTGTTTGCTAGTTTTGTGTTTTAATCAGTAGGCCCTCCAGTGCTTATTAACAAATTATAACCAGTGAATAATGAAAGTCAAAGTCAGTCTTATTCACAACATGCTAAATGAGTTAAAAATGAACAAAACCAAACTCCAATTGCTTAACAGGTTCCTGGCCCCCAAAGCAATGCAAGATGCAGAATAAACCTCTGGAAATCCACTCTCTTGTAGACTGCAAATCGTAGAATCATATCATTATTTGGGTTTCACCTTACATGCCTTACCTGTTTGAACACCTCTTCATCCTGGTAAGTTGTTCTCACCAATTCTTGGATGAAGCCAAATGGGAGATTCCTACACAGCATATATGGTACCAGCAAAGACTGCTGCTGCAACGACCTTGATGTGTATAAAAGAAAAAGAAATAAAGCCAAAACTATTGATTATTTGCAGGAGTATGTGCAAAAATGTCAGAGTAATCACTTCTAAGGATGTGTCAGAAAGCAGATTATCAACATAGAGACACACCTACTCCTTTCAAAACTAACCTTGTCTTTTCAAGTTACTTGTGGAAAGGTTGTTCTGAACCAGATGCTGCTGCCAACATCTCTCTTTAGTTTAATGAGGCTGCAAGCAAACAACAGCTCCTGTGTAGTAACTGGGTCTCCCTTCTACTCCTCTCTAATGAGAAAAACACCTTTTTTAAGCTAAACTAGTGAAGCAACATCAGTTCCTAATGTTTGCTTTTCCAGACTGAGAAAATAAATACAACATTAGTCTGTTCTGAACTACTTCAGTCCTTACTTTTAACTGCGCCCTAGGATTTCTGAAAAAAGAGGTTTTTTCCTCATTACATATATAAAACTCATTCTAGCGTCAACCCTGGTGCACATAAGACAGAACTAACCTCAAAGCACAGTGGATAATTGGTGAACCTTTAAAGGTTGTCTCAGTATTGCTTGCAAACACAAACCCAGAATTATGCAGATTTTAGTAAGGGTTACATATCCTATTTTAAAACCCTCTCCACTGTTCCAGCTGAACAGGCTGTTAGTGAAACAACTGCCCTTGGAATCTCAGAGTTGGGAGCTAGTCCAGAATGCCTACACATAGGTTTACACTACCAAATCTGTTGTGGGAAGCCCTCTGAAGTAAATAAGTGCTATGGCACATAGTTTATAAACTATTTTACTTGCAGATTAGTGGGGCACTACTCGTGTGAAAGTCAGTAACCAGTAAGAGCTACACCTGAGCAACAGTCTTACCAAAATGTATAGCAAAAACTTTCTTGGTTAACTCAGATCCCCCACTTAAACTGTTCAAATCAAAAGTGATTTCACCCAAACACAATTAGAAAACACTTGAACTGCTCTCTTCCAACATATTAGTGGGAACAATATAGTCTACAATGGTAAAGCAATAAACTACTCCTCTGGCACATAAATGTATCCTGCTCCAACAACTGATCTCAGTTTTCTTATCTAATCCTCAGAAGAAAACAAAACGTCCAGAACAGTCTATTTTCATGATTAACATCAGCTCCATTTACCTTGGTTGTGTCAAGGATCCCTGTAGCACCAAAGCAGCATGTGAAATGCACTGGGATCGGATGTTGCTCAGTAACTGGCTAACTGTTGGCTGGCTACACATCTGATAAAAATAAAGTTATTTTAATACAAACTAGACGTATTCAGAGACACAGCAGACAGGAAATATGATAGATTTCTTTATTCATGCAATATGAATGTAATATGGAAACTAAGAGTAGCACTACTCCAGCTAAAACCCTTTCAGATTCTATATATAAAGTGTGGTTTGTTTTTTCCCCTGGAAGCAAGAGCTTAAAACAGAATATAGAACACTGACAGAATATAGAACGCTGGTAGGGAGTTGGTCCTGCAAAAGTATGTTTTACATGGAATAAGCTCAGATAAAGTGCAGTAGATGAAAAGGGGAAGAACAGTTTCTAACACAGTGCTTATTTTAGAGATGTAAAACATACACACACTTCAAAATATGATGAATGAATAAGAGTCAAAAAGGACCTTATAAATTCTGTCCATCTACAACAAAGCCCTCAAAAAGGAACTATCAATTTTCCCAGTAAAGTAAGTAGAGTAAGAGAAGCGTCTGTGGCAGCACTGATATAACTTCATTCATCTGAAATATACCTTTGGTGCTTTTCTCTCCTCTATTCCAACTCTGTCAAAACACTCAATGAGGTAGTTCAGCATCTCTGTCTCCTTACAATTTTCAATGGTGAAGTGGTCACTGCAGGAATCGGAAACACTAGAGCTGCCAGAGCCTCCAATACTTCAAAACCCACAAAAAGAAGAAACAAAGTGTTAGGTACAGTTCTTCACTTGTGCACAATCAAGTCATTCATGAGCTCTTGACTTGCCCTGTCAAGTTTCTGAGGACTCCATCCCACCACACACAGCTCAATCGTTAAGATAATTTCTGTGATCTATAAAGAGCTCTCCATTGAACAGCTTGTCCAACTCTGGAAGCTCAGCTCTACTGTAATGTGACTGAAGAATCAATTATCTATTAAATGAATTATGTATCTGAAAGACAGCAATAAGGTGCATGATGGGAATCCATAAATCTTATTCTCACGTGGCAACACCGAAAATGAACAGCCTTTAATTTGTACCCAACACCAAAACTGTTGGAAGCCTCAGGACATCACAACACTTCCAGGCCATGATGCAACCTTTGCATCATGTCTGTGTATAGCATTCAAAACGGGAGAGAGAGATCTCACCAGCTCTGTCAACACCAGCAAGTCATGGAAGGCAAGATCCTCCCACTGCAGAGAAGAGACCTTAGGCAACAGATAGGGCTACAGACAACCACTTTTTCTATTCTAAGGAAGGAGAACAAACAAAGCAGGAGGCGATACATCAAAGCAACTGTTCCTTTTAGAACTCCTACGGTAAAGATCATTTAATTTCAACTCGGTTCATTTCAATTCCCTCACAATAAAGGATGCCATTTCTTTAAATAGCACAGACTTAGGTGGAGGAGAAAGAAAACACTGATACTGTAAACATGAAAACTATATCCCCAAAACCATGCTTGAGCCCAGAGAGAAATTAAATACAAGAGTGAGAACACACCCCACGACTCTCCATCTCAGGCTTGTTATCTCAACAGAATTCTTCTCCACAGAACAGCTTGGCAAAGCTAATTAAAAGCAAAATCCTCATTTTACAGAAGGGAATTAAGACAAGATATATCCACTTATGCAAATGGCATTAAAAAAAAAAAGCAATTACGTGGCTGGTCTATGGCTATTCCTCAAAGAACAGGCTGCGTACAGGCAGGGTGGATGGAAATGAAGAACCAATTTATAACCCTCAGATCTCAAACTGGAAAATTAAGAGTATTTGTTTCCTTCAATGCAGCTTTTTAAAAGCATGTTTAAAACAACAAACTGTCAGAACTGGAGTTTCCTTTAAACTGTAAAATAATTTACATTCTCATAATCAAGCTGTACAAAGCTATTGTGCAAGCTTTAAAGTCCAACCAATAAATCAGGGAAAGGTTATTGCTGCTAAGCATCTGGTGGCTCAGCATGTTAAGGAACAGAACTTGTAATAGCAGCCATCTCTTTTTGCAGAGAGAGAATTTGTTTTCTGTTATTCAATTAAAACTAATCCATGTAAACCAAGCTCTGTTAAAATAGTACTCAGTAACCATGAAATCATTTCTTTGCTGTAGTCTCTTTTAAACCTCTTCTTACATTCAGCTTAAAAATGACCCTTTTAAGAACATAGAAATCTATTTTAAAACCCTACTACTTCTATAGTTAGTCATTCTGTTAATGATTTCACTGCAGCAGTAACTGAAATGATTCTAATGCAAAGCTCATACATCTTTCATACACATACTGAATGTGTTGGTATTTCCAGAATCCAAGTTGTTGCATAATTGTACAGTCACTATGTTTGTAATTTAACTAACATTTTACTGCTGTCTGCAGAATGCCAGGACATAATATACAAACTAAGACTGCAGAAGCATAGCAGCTTCAGAAACCCTTCCCAAAGGCTTTGCTACTCAACCCAACATTGGGATTAAATTGCCAACAGGATAAAAATAAAAGCATGAGGAAAAATAATCCTAAATTCCACATATGCAAAAACCCCTAAACCTGTGTTATCAAGTTCACTGTCTTGAAATTAGACTGGAAAAGAGATGCTATTGGTAAGTCTTCTAGTTAACAGTCTGTCCTGAGCAGCATACAATGGGAACAATCACAGACAGAAAAGGTAGTGGGGGGGGAAAAGGATCATCTCACAGAAAGTCTTTTTGGGCATTCCCTGACATCACAAGATCCTCCTGAAGTCTTCAGATACCTTAGTTTTAGAAGGCTCAAGCAATTAGATTTCCCCTGACTTTTGCTGTAACTAAAACGTTTCAAAGGGGACTGAAAGTCTTGGAGGAACTCTTACTCCCAGTTGTTCAACATGAATATAGCCTTTAAAGTTCGCATCTTGTTTCCCTTGTACATTTGTACACCTCAAAATTACTATCAGGGGTCTGAATTCTGATAAAAGATGTTTAAGGTACCAGCGAGACCACAGAAGTATCTTTTTCCACAGAAGTCTTCCTAAAATACATGGGGTTTATATAAAAACATTTATTCCTTTCTCCAGCTTCCAGTGATACAAAAGAACGGGGCATTTCTTTGGGAAAATCTCTCTGTATCAGCTAAGACATTGCAGCATTACTCTGCAGTGGAATGTGAGACCAGAGAAGATCCTACCCTGCATTTACATTTCCTTGGCATATCCAGTGCTCTGCAGGTTTCTGCACAGCTACCTCTATTCAGAACAGAGCTCACTAATACCATTTCTCATTTTGGTTGTGTACATTGTCATGTCACACAAATTAAAGGGCTTTGCTATATGATTAGTAAGTCTCTGTTCAACAGTAAAATATACCACTCTTCCCCCTCCATTATTGGTTGTTCCAAGTGTATCAGCTTCTACTCTTATGTCAAAGCACCAGTTTAAACTTTCAGGTGTGTTTGCTTTACAGGCCAGAAGAGTGATCCTCAGCTGTTAAGCAGCAATGAATCCTCCACCAAATCACACTATTTGCATCAGCTGGCTATTTGCCACTGTATCTTTTTCTACATGTGTACCCTTTGTCCTCATTTTCCAGTTTTTGATAGGAAAACATATGCATGTTGGTCCACTGGATTTAAAATTACAACCATGGGTGAATAATATTCCTTGTACTCATACAGTCAATCAGGAATTCCACTCAAGCATCATTTCAGAAACTGTGCTCATTAAACCTAAAAGGCAGTATGAGTAACATCGCCTTCATCTTAGTCATCTCTTCAAAGAAGAGCTGACTCACCAGCACCCATTATAACATGTTCATACACCATCCTAAAAACCCATTCAAGTCACATCCTTGGCTTTAGTCACTTCCCAGGTTATTATGAAGAACACTTGACCCTACACAGACTGTTAGTTCCTAATCAACCAAACATGCAGGTTACATTCTCTTTCTCCAATACCTGGACCCAAACTGGATACAAGAAAAATCATCATCTTCATTTTCTTCATCACTACTGTCCTCAGACACATCAGAAACGGCAAGAAGGAGGAGGGAGAAAGGGTTGTCGTATATACTACCATAACAAAAATGGAGAAGGCCATCAGGTTTTTTAAGCCAAAAGTAAATGGTAGCTTTTCTTTTCAAGTCTGCCAAAAATAATCTTCTCTAAACATGCAAACAATGGATAACTTCCTGTTAGTAAAACCAAGACTAGACTAACATGCTCTATTACACTGCTACAAGTTATCCACAGATCAAAACATCACACGATCACAACCCAAAAACTTAAGAAGAATTTCTGAGACCTGATAAATTTAGGTCTTCAGTGGGACTGTTCAGACATGACCAAACACACAGTATTACAGTTCTAAGCTGCTGATCTTTATAGCAGTGGTCTCAAAATGTTGCGTGCTCATCTCTCCCTCCTGCAGGGACTGGGGATTCCAGGAGCAGCCAAAAGAGAAAATGCAGTAGTACTTGGCCTGACATACTGAAATAGGCTAATCTGTAATTTACATCTATGCACCAGGGAATCAAATCCAACACATTCCAGCAAGTAACAGCTTTCAACAAATTAACTAAAGCCCTACTGAGAAAAACGATTTCAAATCAGGAGGTCTGTTTGGTTTGCTATCCAGCAGGAGCAACTGAACAGAAAGCCAGTAGTTCGACTGGAACAGATGCAAGAGTAGGAAATCAAAACAATATTGCTACCTTTAAAGTAATTACATTTCACCTCAAACGCTCGCATGAGCAGGTTTAACACATTGGCAAAGAGGGCTTGTTAGCAAGTCAATGTATTAGCACAAACCCAAACACAGAAATCAACTCAGGGTAAGTAGGGTGAGCTCAGCACAAACATTAAGCTCTTCCAAACGGCATGATTATGCCACACCCTGCACAGCACACATCAAACACACTCTTTTGTGCTTGTGAAATACCTAGAAGGAATCCTGTTCAGTAAAGAAGAACGCCTGCGCGAGGTACTGGGTGAAGCAGTAAACAAAGGTGGACCCATTGTTGTGGGTCTCTGTCTGGATGGGGTGAGTGGCATGGCTGGAGGGCTAGCAGCCATGGCTGGAGGACCTGGTGAACTAGATGGGATGGAAATACTCGAGGAACGTGGGATGGAAGAAGCTGAAAAGCCTCCAGAATGGGTAACAGTGTACGGCCGGTACCTCGGAGAAGCAGGCTGCATCCAAGAAGGGCTTGTTGCTGTGAGGTGAGAGCTGACAGTAATGGAAGGCACAGATGTAGTGGCAACTGAACTGGCTGGTGGGGTAAGAGATGAACCAGTCATTGGTACATAGCTTGTGAAATTGGTAGTAGGAGCTGGACTAGTCCCATAGAGACTAAACCAGTTACAAGGGAAGAAGAAAAAAACAAAAAGCAATGATTTAGGATATGCAGCAAAAGGGTAAAAAAAGATAAAATGAGCAAGAGAAACCCTTGCCCTTGTGATGACTCTTCAGCAGTAATTTTGCAGCTCACACACATTATTCCTTTTTGTTATTGGCGAATAAAACTATGCCACAATCTACACATTTTTAAGGTAAGAGTCATAGCCTCCGCTGATGCAAGTCAGGGATACTTCTCAGAAGGAACCAGCTACGTGGCTCTGACCTATCAAATACACTTCTAGCAATGGCAATGAAATCAAAAACAGTGAAATGGTGGGACATTGACATGAAAAAGTGTGAGGACCTTCAAAAATCTATTCTATTTTTTGTTCTTGGGGCATTTCTACGCCCCTCTCTTTCTTCCGGTCTAACAATCAATATTCAAGTGAAATCAGTATTCAGTTATAATCAGAAGTCACCTGGACAATGAACTGGAACCAAAGGAGCCCACATTACAGAACATGGGGCTGCTTCCTGGGTTAGAGCCCATGTTTAGAATCAGGCTCCTGTCAGGAGAGCGGGCAGCTGCAGCGATCGGTTGGGATGTAGCTGTCAGGCTGGCAAATGGGTTTTCATCCCTCGACTGGGTGGACATCATCAGCACTTCCATCAGGATCTGCCCGATCAAGTCCTTAAAATCTGAAAACACTGTTAAGAATAAGAGAGTTAGTATCAACCACCACTTTCTCTATATTAACTAGGTTCTGGAATTACAGCTACACAAAAACGTAACTTCTATGGAAAACACAGAAGGTCACAGATGATCTGATATTGTTACTGTTGATTATTAAAGTTGTTTTGTCTGGCTCTCTCAGATTTTCCCACCCTGCTGTTGAGCTGGGAGTGTCGTGTCATAAAGAAAAACACACACACCCCCCCCATATGACCACACTAAAATAACAATTTGGAATTTGGTCATCATAAAAAAACATAATTTGATACATAAAATAATCAGGAATTTTTAGATTGTCAAATTAACTGCTGAATGTTTATTATAATGCAGGAGAACCCATTGTAAAAGGTCTTTGGGGAGAAAAAAAAATGAATTCAGTAACACTGCAGCATCATCACACTAGTTTAACCAGAGAAAACCCAAGCAAGAGCATAGAACTGACTAAAACAGGAGGTATGACCAATCGGTCCCGTGTTCTTTTTATGGGGATTCCACTTCCTGCTACATCTGCTGCTGGCAGATGTTGAAATCAAGCAAAGACCACAAGGAGGTGGGTCTGGCATCGAAGCAAAGGGAGAAAAAGCTCAAAATAAAGAACATGGCACTCAACTGAGGCAGCCCCTAACAATGAGAGCAGTTCAGATACCTACCTTCCTTTGGGTTCTGCTTAAACTGGGCAGAGAGTGAATTCAGGAAGATAACGTCTCTGTCACGGTCCTTCCAAGAAACTCTGAAGATCTTACAGACCAGCTGTAAAGCTTGTTCCTCAGACACTTCAGACCCAGACAGAGGTTCCTTGGTTGGGGGGGATAAAAAAAACTCATCAATTGTACTGGTCAAGTCACAATCAGCACAGGAAGGAATGAGCTTCCCAAGTCCTTCCTGCTTTCAAATCTTTGCCCAGATAAAGACATCTTTCATTTGAATGAATTCAGGACAGGACAAGAGACTCAAGAGTTTGCCTCCTTCCCCCTTCTTTCAAAAGACTGAAGGTCATGTAAACTGTGCTCAGAATGAAAAGGTAGTTTCTCTACATAGTGGCTAGCAGAGGTTAAATGGGAGGGTTCTTGCAATCCTAAGGCAGCTTTGAGTGTGCACCTAAAAAATGGTGGAATACAAAGAAATAAACCTCAAGGAATTACCCCTGCAATGTCAGGAGAGGCAGCATTTAAAACATGTCCAAAACATACATGACAAACCAGCAATGTAAGTGTCCTCCCTCCACTCTTCTACCAACACTGTAAAAGCAACATAAAACATAAACCAGACAATTCAGCTACACGGGATTTAAAAGACAGAAAAGTTTTAGTTTGGAGGCTATTTTCCTGCAAGAGTTGTAGATATTTACTAGATCAAAAGAAAGTTGATGATGTTTGACTAATAAAAGTACACGTTGTACTGCTGTGTATAATGCTGGAGACAGCAATATTCTTTTCTTTCACCAAAAAAGAAGTCAGTGAGGAAGAACAAAACACAGATTGAAAAAAGCAAGATTGCCACTTAAAAGCTCCCTTTATCCCTTTAAATTTGAGACCTCATACTGGTCACCAGGTAAGCCTAGATTTATCCAAGATTTCCAGCAACTACCAGCACTGGACCCTTTCCAAAAGCTTTCCCTCAAACTACGTAATACAACATAAATTGTGGCACATGAATAAATTTTTATTGACTTAATCACTCCACTGGCATTTTACTGTTTTCAAGTGCTTCTCCTGCCTACATCTGCAAAGAAGACTTTATTGTTGACATCATTTCCAATGCTGATAACCAGACAAGAAGGTTTTTGCTCATAAATGAGGACTATGCCATCTCCCACCCACTTAAGTTTCTGGTATCTCCAAACGAGTAAGAGGAATTGAATTAAGTTTGTAAAGCTGTATTTTATTTTCCACTGCTCCTCCTGCTTCAAGATTGCCCTTGATTCCAAGCTATTTATTTCACAGTAGCACAAGGCAAGCTGTCCAACTGCCCAATTTGCAGCTAGGAACTGACTGGAAAGGATTCTGCGGCAGGGTTATTGCTACATGGCTTTAAGCCAGGCTTTTACCAACTGACCTTATTACTGACAGTGCAGGAATAAAGACAGACATCTAATGAGCACTGCAAGAACTGTTGTAGAAGCTTCTCTCCACTACAGTGATGTCTCATTTATTTATGGCTTTATTTCATATGGGCCTTAAAATCAAATGATAGGATAATTTTAGGAGTGAATTTGAGCTTTGTACTTGCTTTCTTTCTTCCCTACTTTAAATGGTGCTACCACCTGTCTAAACCTTGATAGCTAAATCTTCTTATTTATTTTCTTACAATATCATAAAGAAAAGCTTATTACACAGCGTTACTTCAACATACATAACATTTGAAGCAGTACTCTGCTAGCAGACCTCTAAATGCTACACAAAAAAAAGCTGCTACAATCTCCAGAAGCTTCTTAAGAGATATTTCTTCAGGCCTGCATATTAAAAAATATATCTCAATATATCTCAGCTTTAAGAGGTCACTTTGTTGTAGGATATGTAACAAATACATTTTCTCCAGAGTTTTCAACTATCATTCATAAGCCACTTTGAGACAATCAAAATGCAGCTTTGATATTGGAAGTTTCGACTTTTTTCCCTTCCCACGAATTTTAGTGAAGAAATGGCTCACAGATGACATCTGAGGGCAAGTTCCATCCTCTCAAAACGACATATTGAAAATATGGAGGTAACTGAACTCACTGCAAGCTGAAACTCTGCATTACTCCTCCATCCAACGAACATAAACCAGACTAACCTTATCCGCCAGGCTCCTTTTCTCTCTGCGATCATTCTCATCCACCTCCATGTTTTCAATTCCTGAATCCACATCTACCTGGGACATACTATAAGTGGAAATAAGAGAAGCCCATTAACTTGTAGAAAGCCACAGACAGTCCTCTGCAAGATGCTGACTGAAGGAGTGTCACCTTAAGTAGAAGTAGCAAAGAAAAACCCATGCAACAGGAACAGCCATATGCACAAACAGCAATTAAAACCACTACTTGGTAAATGCTTCTCATATTACATTTATTTTGAGCTCAAGAAACACAGTTCTACATTTCTTCAGCTGGCAATACAAACTACACAGCTATGAAATCCCATAACCTTTACTTTTTTAAACAGAGTAGCTGAATTACCCCCACCACACATGCTCATCACTTACTGTTTAAGATAATGCTTTGACTTTCACCACTTTATGTCAGGAATTCTCATTAAAACCCGACTAGAAAAAGCATTACAGTGGACTAAACAGTGTGTCATTTTTAAGCATTAAACTCTATAGCATTAACACAGCTGAACGTGAGAAATGGCAGAATATTTTCCTGTGTAAGTGGTTTTGATGATGAGCATTGCACTGTATTTTCTGGCTTAGACAAGCTGTATTTTTTACCTTTTCTCACAGGAGACACTATCAATATCCATGCTCTGAGATCGAGAGAGAGACTGAGATTGTGTTTCAAGGCTGTTAGATGGAGAACTGCTGAGTGAACTCACTCCTTCGCTGCTCTGGCTTCGGTGGGCTACTCCTAGAGAAAAGGCACCACCAAGATTACTACTATGGAGATGAGAAGGCACTACACAGTTATTTGGATGGAAAAGGAGAGGAAATACTGTTTCTTCATCCAGCTCTTAAGCAATCTTAGTAATGCACTAGGAATTAAATGTTAGTAATATTCACATTTGACTACAGATAATCACATTTTCTACCTCCCCTTGCAGCAGCAATATAATGCTTACCTGCATTACAACACAGAGAACAAAACTAAACTTGCATCCATGAAGTGCCCAGAGATTCACTCCCATACAAAATAAAAGCACTGGAAAACTGATTGCTTATCAGATTGCTCTGTACATTACCCTAAAACCTTGTAAAAGCCCCTCTAACGTCTGTTCTATCAGAACAGGACTTCAATCTGGGTCATTGCAATGGAGTTACCTTGGGTGAGGAGACAGAACAAGACTAATCCGAGTTCTGACAGTCTTCCCACAAAACCTCACTCAATTTACTGGGAATTTACTGTTACTTTTCCTTCTCCACAAGAAGAAAATATGCATCCAAGAGGTCCTAACAACAAACACAAGGCGGAACACCAGCAAACTGGGAGCAATATAATGGCTTTGGAGCAGGGCTGATGAATGTCAGGGTATGAACAGATGGGTTCACTTTGCAATTAAGACTTCAGAGAAATGTTAGATGCTAGCATGGTAGGAGGGAAGTTACACCCATAAATCCAAATAAGGCAGAAAAAGCCTTGCCTTCAATAACAACACACGTTGAATGGCTTCTACAAACATCTAAATGAGAGAGCTCCTTAGTGTAGTCCATTCCTAAAATTTGTGCCTAGTGACAGTATTTGAAGTCATGATTTATAATAAAGTAGCACTAACTGCAAACTGCAACTGTAGATTATCAGTAGCAGGTATATGCATGTCAGTAAACAGGCTCCTTAAAGGAGGAGAAGAAAAGGTACTATTCATCTGCCTGTTTAAAGAGAAAGCAGCAATGCATTTCACTCCTTTGGGTTCTTCCACCTGTAGTTTACAAGACATTCCCCAACCAGTATTAGGTTTCAGGTGAGAAGTGTAAAACCAGATTGACAACCTATTTTTAAATTCCAGTAGTGTTACTACTGAAAGGTGCAAGCTTGTCCCACATTCACAGCAGCAACACGTTCTGAAGTTCCAGTGGGAGCAGCAAAACAGAGCAAATCAGGACTATGCTCTTTGACACGAGCTGTTTGTTTTCAAACACCCTACCCAATGCTTTTCATGGTCTTGAAACAATTCATTTTACAGGAACAAAGCTGCAGAAAGCAGAAAAATCCCATTTAGGTTGCTGAAGAACAGCTAGATATTCAGCATGGGAGGTAGGAAAAGTTGCTTCATTCTATGCTTTCAAACTCCTGGTTTACTTCCCTGGGTATAAAATAGATTCAATTTCACTCTTCAAATTAGGCTGGAAACCAGTCAATAACCAGAAAACACTCAGATCTTCAAATAAGAAGTGGAAAAGATGTGTGAGGTAAAACTAATTTGCACTGGTATTCAGAAAGGAATTTAAGAAGCAGATTGTCCAATATATATATATAGAAGTATATATAGTTCTATTTATAACTAGAGACATTTAAAAGCACTCTAATGTACAGCAGAACAACACAGAACACGTAAGTTGCACCTATCACAAAATACATGCTAAACAAATTTTACTCACTTTGTTCAAAGCTTCTGTGCTATGGTCAGTACCTTCAGAACTAGCTGGGTGTTATTCACTAACAGCATTCAAACAACATTCTTGAGCCCATTAGGTTTTCAGTATGAGAAGAATAGAGATAGGAACCAAGATCCTCCAAGAAAAGTTAGATTTCACTTCAACACCTATTGCCAATATTAAATGTCTGCATAAGATTTCACCCATGAATGAGGAAAACATCAAGGAAAACTATTTCAGTCCTAAACAGCTCATTATGTTGTCCAGTCCTGGAATTTCAGTGATGCCCATTACAGCTTTGACACTGACAGTACAAGCTCAAGACACAAGCCCAAAGCCTGGGACAGTTTCCCCACAAAACCAAGGATACAGAAATATCAAGTATAGTGACTGAACTGAGCTGCTCAGGTCAATCAGGTTAAACGAAAGAACCTTTCCAAAGCAGAATTTCAATGATACAGATTCCCTAGAGGTAACACCCAGCAGAAATATGCTCTCCATGGCAGGGGAAGGCTGACTTCAGAAGGGTATTCCAGCATGCCACTGATTTAAGATATCCCAGTTATAAAGGGATGGGCTTCCTTGAGTCTTTCCGCTCTGCTCCTCAATCTTCCCAAAGAAAAAGCTACCTAAGTCAGTGGATAAAGAGACCAGAGCAAACAGGGCTTACAAGGGTGAAGAATTGCATTGTTCTACGTTCTACTCGCCCTGCCAGGAAAATGTACTTCAACTGCCATTCTGCAGCACTCATTAACAGGCTTCTTGAAACAAACTGTTCTACCTACCACCTTTCCACCACGTATCTTCCAGAATTCACTTCACTGGATCAGATATACAATAAAGTTCCATTTTCCTTAAATAAAGACAACACCAGAGACAGGCAAAAATTATGAAGACCACACACGCCGTATGGGTGGCTGTCCCCTGCTACACTGTTTTTAGGCTCTCCACAGTATTTTTCAAAAGACATAAAAAATAATGATCATATTTTCCATGAAATCAGTGTGTACGTGTGATCTCACCATGACATGCAGCTTCTTATAAAAATGGATGCTTACAAGTACTCTATTCTGCTGGGGCTGCTCTCTGTTCGTCCAAATGAATTAAAACCCTCTGCTGTCACTTTAGTCTACTGCTCAAAGGAACTCCTGCAAACCACACAGCATTGGCTGAGTCTTCATTTATGCTAAATAAGTACAGCAGATGATGAGTTATGAACTTTTTTCCCTGGTCTATCCCTCAATTTAACCCTATCTCTTAGCCTGGTGTCAGAGACATACATTATTCAATTGCTGCAATGAATGGCACTGTAGGAAGCAAACACTATCCTGACTAGGTAACTTCTGTTTCTGGTCAAACAATCTGGTCTGTGTAGTACACTGCAAATACATGAATTTTTAAACCAGAAGTCTCTGAGGTCTTGGCTATTTGATCACTTCAAACCATGATAAACCTGTCTGCAAATACACAAACATTTGTACCTTCAGGCACAACCTCCTGTTCAACCTTCCACACTTCCTGCTCTGTTGGCATTAACAGTCAAAGAGTTGTGCAGGAAGATGGATCAGGACCTGAGGTAGTTGAAAACTAACCATTTATTTTTCTTGGGTTAGTTTTCACCTGGATTCAGCCCACAATCCACCTCACCACAGAGTTGCTATGGCCAGCAGAGGGAGAGGCAGTGAGAAACACTCCTTTTGGCAAAAGTCAGACCTAAAGGTGGATTGAAATAGTCATGAGGCCGAGTGAACACAGTAAGTGAACTCTGCTCTGTTCTTAAAAGTCACCTTTGCTTCTGGGTTGCTGCCTATCACCATGAAGTGTTAAATTCCATCTGCAGTGAGCTTTTCTCAGGAAATGCTTTTGATAGCTTTTCTCTGTCCTGCTTTGGAGACAAGGCAACAAAGCAAGCAGGAAGGAGTCACTTCTAGGTATTTCAGAACAGCACTGTAATTAAATTAGAAGATTTAGATTTCTAAATTAGTGTACTTGTCAAAGGGAAAAAGATTTTCAGAAAGATAATAGGTAAATAGATGAAGAATTCTGCATGTTTATCAAGGAGCATTGGGAAAAATACTATTTCTATCAAATTATTGGAAATAATATTGAAAACCTGTTCAAAGCAATCATGACACTTGTTTTGAGACTGGTTTTGTGGACCTCTTCGCTTACTAACACACCATGCAAAACAGTGTAAGTTTTCAGATGAAGATCACAATACTGGAAAATATGTCAATTTGGTTTGACTTCCAAAACAGACAACTTGAAATCAAAATTTGGGTTGGTTTTTTTTGGTGTTTTTTAGGTCAAAAGTAGCATTACATGTAAGAATGTTGTCTTTACCTCTCTAAAGTGGTTTCTGCCTCTGTCTGATTTTAACAGATCAGGTATTATCTTCTGAAATAAAATACCCTCTGTAAATATCCTACTTGTATTCGATCCAGTAAATAGTGAAATTGGCAAAGCAATACAAAGGAGAAAGCAAATACTTTATTCTTACATTGAGAGTGCACAGTCACTGCCTACTATTTTTAATTGTGCCAAATGCTAGTAATTAAAGATCAAAAATGAACTTGGGACTGGTTGCTAAAATGTACACAGAAACCAATCAATAAAGACTTGTGTTGCAAGAATGAGAAGGGTTTTTCCCCTGTCTCCTTGACAGACTGGCTTTCTCTTCTGTGATATTCTGAAATACTGAACTGTATTACAATCTACTTTAAGCTTTGGTAACCCATACTTTAAATGCCATTAGTTTACTTAGATCTGGCAAGCAATTTTATCTAACCATTTATTATTTGGAAAAACGAAACAAAAAGTACCTTCATTCACCATTTTAGAACGTTTCTTTCTGAAAATTACTTTTAGCAAAGCAGAAATAACACCAATAGTAGCATTCATGTTCCAGAGATCAGGAGATGTATGGCAACTTTCAGCAGACATGCAATAATGATCTTTGTCACCAATGTGCCAGCCTACCTGATGCCCCAATTGGAGAGGTAGCTGGGGTCATGCTATGGACATTTAGGCCTAGACTATGGGATGGCCCTGGGGCTGGTGCTACTACAGGAGGTCCAGGTGGTGTCTCTCTCTGCGGTGATGTAAGTGGTGTAGTAGGCTGGGAAGACGGTCCCCCCGCCAGCCGGGCCAGGCGCCGCCGCCGGATCTGCACGAGGGAAATGAAGTAACAAGTAAGTCTGTACATAAGCACGTGCACCCTGAGGTTGCCCTTTGGCCCCACATGCTGGGGGCATTTACTGCTGTGAAACTGCAAATGCAGAAGCTTTATTTGATAACCTGCTAAACTCAGGTGACTCTTACTGCTGTTCCTCTGTGTGACAGTACTACAACACCCTTGATGTTCAGGTTTTCAGTATGTATTTGCTGCCCTGGAAAACCACGTGCACTGGAGAACGCTGTGTTTGTCCCTCGAAGGGTTGTGTAAGACAAGTTTAATATTTACTGCTCAGCAATTTCAAAACCTGTAACGCTCCTCCCCATTTATTTTGGCATTTGACAAACTGCATTAATCTGATAAAAGGGACAATACGAACTTGACCTTTGCCTTAATTTCACACCACATGATACTAGTCACCCGTGCTAGTCATCTGCTGGACAGAGGCATCTTGAGAAGTAAAACAGACGGTAAACAACATCCCCTCATCACCTAGAGACATTTCACCACACAACTTAAACAGGTTTTTCTGTATTACTAGTAAGACAGAGAAGCATCTGCCTTTGACCACATAACACTAATATTATACATGAGAAATAGACTAAATAAAACTTATAAACTCATAATTTCAAGTGCTTCAAGTGAAACTTGAAGCATAAATGAAAAGCAGAGAAGAAATTATTTATTATCACAGACTGCCTCAGAGGATCTGCTCCTAAAGCTTTTAACTTCAGCGTGAAATAGGCCCAGCACAAAATAAAAGTATCATGTTTGAGAGTGTCCACTCCCTGCAAAAATAAGTGATTCATGTTATTCCCTCTTTGTATTGAGATACTCAAGCATCGTATGCAACGTATCAGTTTTAAGAACTGCCAAGCAACAGAAAGAGTGAACAAAAGATTTGTGTCAAGTCAATGTCTGCGCGACAGCACTGGAGTCATTTAATGGCCTGTGAAACCTACCCCAACAGGAGGAAGAACAGATCAAATTAAATCAGACTTCAAGAACTGGAACCACATCTCCCTCCATGACAGGCAGCACCACAGGAAGCAAATAAAATTCTTGTTGTGTGTGTGTTTTTAAGATTTAAAAAAATAGAGTGTCTTAATCCCTCCTCCTTGTCAAGCAAAACATGGGAGCTTATTGCATAGATAAATAGTTCAGCTTTACTGTAAGCAGAAGCTCTATTTACATATTAGGGGCTCCAAGATGTTTTTTAAATACCTTCATTTTTCTCCACTTGTATCTTACATGTTGTTTTTTCAGCTGTTTATCTGAAAACATTACAGACGTACCTCACTCCTCAGAGGCATACTGAGAATGCTGTGCCAGCTACACATCCCCACACCCAGCCTCCCTATCGGTGAATCCAAATGAAGTGTTCATAGCTTACAAAGCTGTACCAAAAATATTATCAATAAAACCATCCAGGTAAATTGAAAATTTGAATTAGGGGGATTGAATTAAAGTTTTAGAATCTGTTTCCTTACCATTCAACTGATCTGTGACCATGTTTTTCAGATGAAGGAATGGCAGGGAGGAAGAGAGGATAAAAATACAAATGCACATACAAACTGCACATATACACAGGAGTATCTGAGGGACAAAGATGTAGATTATGTAAAAGGCAAGAAAAATAAAGGCAATGTGAAACTTTTCCATAACTGTTCATATTCATTCTTGCTAGCTAGCTCCAAATCTGATATCAGGAAGGAAAGATGCAAGCGGAAAAATCACACAGATAATCAATATATTTACCAAATACAGTCAAACACTGATTACTCAAACAAGGTCATGTCCCTCACAAGGTATGACTTGCACAAAACCTCTCTTCATCATCTCCCAGTTTCAAGCCACTCAGCATTCCTTCACCTACAGTGAGGTGAGATCAATGCCCACATTACACTAAAACCATCATGGTCCAAACAGGAGGGCACCAAGACACACTTTCTGCCTCGTATTTGTCACTTACTCCATTAACCACCCATCATTCTCAGGGACCAGTCCCCCAGAGTGAAACCTGCCCTGAAAATTCTGGAAAAGGCATGGAACAAAGAAATCTGCACAGAGATGCCTTTAGGTGAGACATTACAATTAAAAGTAACACAGGATTTTCCCCTGCCCCTTTAAGAATAAGCAAATCATACTTATCTTCCTAATTGCTGAACAAATTAATATTAAAATATAAATAAACTCTGAATACTTTTTCCACTGAAACAGACAGCTTTCACAACAGAGGGCACATTTAGCAATTGCTAAAAGACCAGATTCGGTTCTTGGATACCCTGAGATATCATATTCTAGGTTTATACAAAATTACCCAGAAGTCTGAAATTTAATCTGAAGATTAGAAAGTTTTAAGTAAGAGAAGGAAGAAAGGGAGAAACAAAGACATTATGCTAGAAAAGGAAAGGTGCAGGCTGAAAGAAAAGTTTGTGAATACAGTATAAAACTGGTGCACACATTCTATTCAGGTAATTTCCTTGTGCCTTAACACTTAAACAGCATTGACAGGGGACTCAGACCGTGTGCTTATTTGCACAATATTGGGCACAAATGAGGTCCCAACCTGCTGCCTTCATATAACATAAATAACAGGGGTTAGAATGTGGGAGTTCGAAGTGACCTGTTCTCATTTCAGACTGACTCTCCAAATGACCATGAAGGAACAAATAGCAGGGGTTGTTTAAGTATTTTCTTAGAAAAGTTTGGGATACCTCCATAATACCTAACCCCTGATTTCAGCAATAGGTACTTGCAATGGTGACATGACAAAGCTCTTACGTATTGTCATATTACCCAACAGCAACAAGTTATTTGCTACTAATTATTACATAGGCTACAGAACAGACAATACCCATCTTCCCTGCACAACACAACTCCATAATAAACAGATTAAAAGGTTAATTAAAAAAAATCTAATTGGTCGAATGGAAAAAGCACATTGTGTTTTGATTAGTATGGTTTTTGCTGGACACATCTGGACTATGTCTTCTTCATACAGTAGTTTTCAGATACACATTTTTGATCTTACTGGACTTCTTCAAAGCTGTTAGTGGACACATTACAAGCAGCAATATAAAACCAGCACCCTGTTAAAGACAGTTAACTGATAATCTAATTTAGCATCAGACCAATAAAGATGCAACCAGGAAGCCTGGTCCCTCAGGCTCATGCACTTTCATCTGCTTTACTGGCAACTGTTGAGTGAAACTAAGGAAATTTTTTATCCTACCATAATCATAGAAGAGTTCCAAATCTGTGTAATAAAGGGTAATTTGAATGGATAGCTTTATTTTTCTTGAATTCACTAGAGCATGTTAAATTGGTTTAAGAAGTGCTTCATTTTCTGGTGACACTGGTCATGCTCTGTGCTCAGAAACACTACTAAAAAATCATGTAAGTGTTAGAAGATCCTAAATTCACCTCATTCCTTCACACTTTATGCCTCATTTGGCTTGATTCTGCCTTTTTCTATGCAGTCCCTACTTTCATCTTGAGCTATGACTTGTGCTAAAATTCACACACTAAAAAGGAATTTTCTTTCCTCCCCATCTAAAGATTTTAGTGTGGTCTGTAGTGAATGGCAACTCCTAGTGCTTTAACAAAGTAAATACTGTGAAAATTTCAGTGACAGGCACCATGGATAGCAGTAGAAAATATCTTCCTGAAGCTAAAATACATCCTATAATCCCAAAGCCATTATCAATTGGATCTGTCTCTCTTCTTTTTAAGTTACATCTGCTAATGTTATACTTAATTACACTTCGTATAAGAAGATAATCTAAACTAAAAGACGCTCGCCATTGATTTCAACTTCAGCTGAGTGGTTTTTCTACCTTCAGTCACTGCCAGATAGACAGTTTAAATCAGGTAGAAGTCACATATAACATATTTTAGAAGGCTGTTTTTCCACACAGTCCGCCTCTGATCCAGCACCCGCTGTACCAACTAACAGGGAAATGGAGATGTGAAGGAATATTAAAATAGATTTGGCTCTGACTTGTCAGTGACCATTTACAATAAAAGGTGACAGTGTGACTCTTAAAATGATGTAAGATGAAGTTTGTCTCTAGCAATCACTTAAGAGACTTGGTCAGCTTTGGTCCTGGCTGTACTGTACTAGGAAGAACTTGAGTCATAGAATCACAGAATGGTTAGGGTTGGAAAGGACCTTAAGATCTTTTGCCAGAAAAGGTAGATGAGGTCCCTACTGGGGAACACATTTTCTGCAGCCTCGGTTCCATGATGCAGTGTTTTTGATGATGTCAGTAATTTGCTGAAGCAGTGACACAAACAAGCTTACATAGGTTAAATGATTCTGAAATTAATCATAAAACACCTCACAAGCAGATGCAGGTTAACAACCAGAAGAACTGCAGGTAAACAAAGAGTTCATGAAATACATCTATAAAATCAGAGATCCCTTTTCACAGTAGGAATTACAACAGCAGTGTCCTATCCCACTGTCCTCAATGGGAATTATACTCCTGGACGCTTCCATGGAGCATGAGGACATTCATCAAGTAAATAGCATGAAGTATTTCACCGTAGTTTGTGCTGCAACATAGCAGGATTGCCAAATTGTCATATACAACGTAATCAAAACCATCTTAACTTTAAGAAAACAAATGCAAGTGACAATAGCTGCAACCTTGGCCTATAATCCCACCATAAGATAAAAAATAAGTTATTTTGATCCTCCTGGAGTGTAAGTAAAATGAGCCTACGTTACAGCTGGTCCAACATAATAAACCTTACATGTAGGCAATTCACTTTAATATGAAAATACTATTTTAAGGAGATAAGAGAAGTTTTAAAATCGTACATTATTTGGGCATTACACTGGGAGAGTGGGAAACTCCCTATATCCTGATCAGTACCATGAGAGAATTCATTTCAGAGTCCTCCAATACATGAGCAAAACATAAGACCTTAGTCTTGTATTTAAAAAGGAAAACAGCACCCTTGAAAAGGAAGAAACAAGGAACAGTTCACATTATTCCATGTCAGATTACAACATAACACATAGAACAAGAGGTTGAATAAAATATGTGTTTTAAGAAAGTGAATCAAAAGAAGCATCAGAAAAATAGCAAGCTTGTTTCAAACAGCTTCAAGAAGAAGTTATATTAAATATAAGACCACACACACATCCACTTGCTTCTCAGCAAGGAATCTGAGGAAGCAACATTTTAAGTGGTTTACTATGTTAAAAAGTAGGGATTATTTTTAAGTTACACACAAAGAACATATAAAATGCCGAGTGCTGGCCGGAGAAAGGAGACAGCCTCCAGACAAAGACTACTTAGCAGATGGACGCAGGGAATAAACAATTAACAAGGGGACAAGCAATTCAACCCCAATGACCAGCCAGGGGTCGCAGGTCAGGGACAGCAGAGAAAGGAGGGACACGAGAAACACCGGGCGATGGCAGACACCTCGGTAACACTCCTTCCCTCACACAGGTTTCGCCCTGGGGCCAGGAAAAGGGCCCAGGAGCAGCCCACCGCCGTCACCCGCAGGGCCCGGCCGCCCCCTCGGGCCCCGGGTCCCTCGCTCACCTCATCCGCACTCAGCTCCTCCATCGCCTTCCTCTTAATGGTGAACGGAGGGAGGGCGCTTTCCTCTGCCCCACCGCGGGGCAGCTCCGAGGACGCGCTCTCCTGTCGCCTCTGCACCCCCGGGGAGCCTCACAAGGGC
>NW_009921774.1:0-923 GCF_000696875.1 Nestor notabilis
GCCCCCCGCTTGGGGCTGAGCCCCCACTGCCAGTCTCCAGCACAGCCTGTCCTGCCCCAGACCAACCTGCACCCCGACCTCCACATCCACAGGGCACAGAAAGCCCCCAGCACGTCCCTGTCCACTTCCCAGGACACGGTGGTCCACAGACACTCCAGGGCCAGGCCCCTCCAGTTGGGACATGCAGGACCCGAAGAGCAGGGAATGGTTTGGGGACCCCGGGGCACCTAGGCTGGGGCTTCAAGCCCGGGTGCACTGAGGCAGGCTGAGCAGGGTGCACACATTGCAGGGCAAGGACCAAACCTCAGATGGGTGATGCTCTAGTGGACCTGGACCCCAGGAGAGTGTGAAAAAAAACAAATCAAGAGGGAGCAGCACATCCTCCCCAGAACCCCTTCACATTACCTGCTCCAGCAGAGATGGAGCGCCACAGGGATGCAACCAGTTCCAGTCAGGAAAGGCCATGCACTCTCCCCAGCTCACATCCCCAAGCTGGCACAGCCCCCCCGCTTCCTCCCCAGCCCCCCCGCTCCCTCCCGCCTGCAATAAATCCCCCCTTCACCACTTGTCCTCCCCAAGAGACCAGACCAGGAGCAATCTGTGCTAGCTGGGGTTTTATTATTTATTAATCCGAATTTAGAAAAAAACCAAAACAAAACAAAAACCCCAAAACCACTGAACAGAAGCATTTTCACACCCTGTCAAGGTCAGGGTGGAGGGGAGGAAAAAGAAGGCAAGGATTATAAAATGGGACCCCGGGGCCAAGGAAGAGGCCGTGCTCTGCCCTCGTTATGCAAGGCTACGAGGGGAGGAGGAGGGGAGGGAGGGAAATGAGATGGGATTTAAGACACTGTTGGCACAACACCGCAGATGATCAGCAAAATGGGCTACTGGCGGAGGGGGGAGAAATCAAGGACATGCCC
>NW_009921774.1:1012-1280 GCF_000696875.1 Nestor notabilis
CTTGGCTGCTTCTGAGATCCCAACCGCAGCCACACCAACCCCTCAGCGCAGGGAAGGCAGGTACGCGGCTGCAGGTCCAGTTCAATTGTGGTGGAGCCAAGGCAGACACCAAGGCAGGTTTGAAAGCTGAAATGGATGCGCCCAGCTGGCAGAGAGGAGCTGCAGGAGGGGGGAAAAGGGAGGGGACCAGGACTGACAGGCTCCTGGTGCGGAAGCTGGCACACCTGGAGCCTGCAGGATGTTGCTCCCAGTGGTCCTGCGGCCGGTG
>NW_009921774.1:1298-14240 GCF_000696875.1 Nestor notabilis
CACTTGGCTCTGTTTGACAAGCCATGCAGCAGCCCAGCTGGGCAAGAGCTGGGCTAGATGGGAGACCAGCAGACATCAGCCCCTGGCCACTGGTTAGCTGCAGGAGCATACTATTTGCAGCACAAGCGTCACAGTCCTGCTGTCTTCTCCTCCCCTGGAGCCCTGGGCAGCAAGCTTATGACGTGTGGGTTCACCACAAGTAATCCACCCCTCCTCCTGGGGTGAGCACCGCGGTGGCCCAGCTCCAGCCACTGCCTCCCTGCCAAAGGAAAGGAAGAGAGCAGCTCACTGCGCCAGCTGGGTGCAGAGCCAGGAACAAGGATGTGCTGGCAAGGAAGAAAACTATCCCTGGGCTACCTGCAGCCGAGTAGCAGTCTTAAGAGGGAATAGAACAACTGAATCGGCTTTTATTCAGCTCACTCACCTAAACAGACATATAAACAAGAAGTGACAAGACCTGGAGGGACGTGGCGCGCACCTCTGTGTCACACACACCTCCTGGGAAGAGGCTGAGCTAGGTGGAAGAGTGGACATCTGCACTATCCCCTGCCTGGCAGCGGGAGGAGAAATGTCAGCCAAGCCTCCCGAGGAGGTGGGGATCCTTAAAGATGGGTTTGACTGATTTGTTTCTGGGCTTCTGAAGCTGTAGCATCAGCATTTGCTGGTGTTGCAATCCCCAGAGGCATGCTGCACTGCTACAGAGCAGCCCTTTGGCTGGGTGGGATGGTCCGACAGGCTGGCAGCAGGCTGTCACGCCTGCTTTGTTGCTACCTGTGCCTGGTTCTTTGTAAACCTGAGCTGTTTCTTCCCTGGTCCCCCACCTTCCCCAGGAGTCATTGCGGAGGAAGCGGGATGCCCCGTGGGTCAGTGACTTGACCCTCCTGCAGGTTCTTGACGAGCTGAGCCAGCCAGCGTTTGGTGGTGGTATCATCCTTCAGGACCTGGGCGAAGGTGGTGTCCTTCAGCTGGTCAGGAAGGCACTGCCTGAGAGCTTCACGTGCCCTACATCAAGAGACAAGAAACGGGGCCCAACAAATAAACTCACAGGGGCAAGAGGGGAACAAACCCCACTGGGGACACCATGCTCCTTTACCTGAGGGTCTCCTGGTGGGACCAACTGAGGAAAGCACCGAGCACAGCACCGAGCAGCACCACCACTGCAGCATGTGGTGCTCAGCCAGCCAGCACAGCTCCCACCCCTCACACTGACCCCACTGAGCCAACCCCTGTGCCCTGACATCCATCAGTCAAGAGCAATCTGATGCCAGGAAAGGCCAAGACAACAAATACACACTGAGCAGCTCTGGCCATGAAACTAACATGTATTCCCTCAACTGAATTCCATCTATTGGCTTCTACTGCTAACAGTACCCATGATGCAGCAGAGGGAGAGCATAGTGCACCTTCCACTCCAGTTCCTACCTCGTATCTCATTCAAGCTACATTTGAGCTCAGGCAGTCGTAACCTGCACAAGCCCCAAACACTGTTTTCCCCATGTACCATAAAAGCTCCTGAGACTAGCAATACAAAAACCCAAACCCCCAAACAAACCAAAAAAACCCATTTTTCACGCTGCACTGAAGGCTGACGCAAGGACAGACAGGGAACCTTGACTGTCCCTGAGTGGGCACCATGGAGAAGAACTGTGCCTCCCAGGGAGCAGGAGAAGCCCCTGACCAAACTCCTAAAATGTTTACCTGGGGTTATCGGAAAGGCGAAGGTAGCAGCGGACAACATGTTTCAGCAGCCGTGCCGACGGCTCCTTGGAGAGCTGCAGGACCATTTTACCCTGTTTGAGAGACCAGTGCCACCAGTTAAAAGTCTTTCTACAAACAGCTTCACAATCAGCAAAGAATGGGGAAAACCATTAAATCACTCACCCTGGTTTCCCACACATCACAGCCTATTACCTCTCAGCTCGATACCCCCATATGGAGCCTGGTGCTCTGCTTGCCAAGATGCCTTTGAGTGGAACAGCTAGCCATGGCTTGGAATAGATTCTCCCAGCATCTCAGGGAAAGCTTGTCTCATCTCTCTTTGTTGTTCACCTCCCCATGACTGCTTAGTGGTCCAACTATCTGCTACATTAAAGAGAACCTGGGGCTTCCCCCTCATGGAGGAAGGTGAACATAACCCAGCTGCTTTCATAAACTCAGGCTGAGTCACCCCTTGATGTGTGTTCCCAAGCTCTGCAACACTCTCTGTTCCCATCTGTGCTGCCTTCAACACCCTTTTAAAACGTTACCAGCAGCCTGGGAAGCCATGCCGAAGGACTGGGCTCACCCACACTAGGGACAGTAAGATCCACATCTGATCTTATGCACCCAACAGTTGTATTCTCGCTTTCCACTACATCCTTCAGTAAGCCATTAGTGGGAAGCAAGAGCAGGGCAGAGGTCCCCAGCCCAGCCTCTATGTCTCACACCATCTAGGTCTTTGCACATGATTGCACCTTTGAACACACCCAGCCTAGAGAACAGTGCTATGCCTTCATATGCCTGCTTTGAAGGACTTTAACAATCCGCTTCCGCATGTTTAGGAGTCAATCAGATCTGCCCAGTGAGTTTTTTTTTCCTGTAAAACTACCTTGGCTAGCACTAAGCATTTCTCACATTAGTCAAATTCACCTGTATTTGGATATTTAGGCAGTGAGCAATTAGCAGGTCCCCCTCGTCTGCCCTTTTGCAAGCTTCCTGCTCTCAGCAATTCTCCAGGATGCCAGTATTTCTTCTAAATAAAGAACAACAAGTCAAAGAGTTCCTCACACGGCTCCTGGATGGGAAATGCTAACTTGATCTTCTAAAAGCATCTAATGCTTGTGTAACATCTTACTCTATTATCAGCAGACAAGGACGTAAATCATCACCCTCATGAGACAGGAGTACACCATCCTGATTTTTTAAATAGACAACAGAAATGTCTATGAACATTTTAATTTTTCTCCGCAGCACTACAGAATATTAATCATGCCAGTGCTTCACCCAATGGAGGGATTATCCCAGAGCGAGGACTTCTTCCATGTTAACACACCTTTATGTGCTCACATCCTTTTGTCTTTGCACCATTCACAGCCATGGATTCTTCCTTGGCCTCCCCTATCCCAGGGTTTCTAATTGCATCCTTCGCTTTGCCCCCAAGTCAGGTCTACTTTCACCAAAGCCAATCCTTTTCTTGAATGCAAAAACCATGTCCCATTGGATATTACAGACATCCACTCCCAATCATTCATATTTTGCTGTTTGTGGGTGAATTAGGAGGAAACATTTTCTTTACGATTGGGAAACAGACAAATAAATACTCGAAATGAAAGCATTAACATTTAGGCACAGAACCAGCACTGCAAAGCGCTTAACGTAATGCTGCATTTTCTTCTCCCGAGACTGATATTTAAAAGGCAAACAACCAACAAATCAAACACAAAAGCAGGACAATAGCTATTCCAGGGCAGACATGTATTCCCTTTGGCAAGCTCAAAGATAATAAAGCTCAAGCTGGGGCTATTACTCCTGGATGAACAATTATGAGTACCCAAGCTTCTCCTTCACAGGGGACAGGGAATGGGCAAAAATATTCTGTTTTCTCAGCTTTCCAAGACAAGAATTAGAGTCATAAGCAGCAGCTAGTAGGACTCAGGTTGAAAGAGGGAAAAAAAGAGGAGGTTGCCCTTCCAGGCAGCAAACAGGAAACCCATGAAACAACTTGGGAAAGGACCCAGTGGATGCAAAAAGTTTCCATGAATTCAAGGGGAGGATAGGACAAACACTGGGGCTTACTGCATAGAAAACCCACAATGGGCCCCAGAAATCCAAAGCTGAAAATAGCTGCAGCTGCAGGACTGTTACAAGGGCAAGTATCATATATGCTGGCCCTGCTTTTACTCCTTTGCTCAGCCTGCTGCTCTACTGTCGAGACAGAGGTCGGAAATGGATTCATGGTCTGAGCTGTGTGATTATTCTTACATAAATAATTCATATCCAACCAAGAACCCTGAAAACTCTTTTTCTTCTCTGGAGATGTTTAATCAGTTTATCTTGGGGACTTGTATATTACAACTAATATGTGTTCTCTTGGCACACAAACCAGAGATACACAAAGGAAACATGCAGAAGCAGAGAACTACAGTGTCACAAGCAATAAGCCCAAGACCCATTTGCCTCCCTCATCCTCTGCTCCAGCCAGAGAGCAGCGAAGCAGCTCCTGAAGAAGCTGGCTGCTAGAGCATTTTTTTTTTTTTTTTAAATACAAGCCTAAATATTTTAAACCAAATAATCTTACCAGTATCATGGCAACATGGGAAAACCGCTCATAAGTCTGACAGATATATGCCAGCCCCGTGTCATCCAGGAGGATTTTCTGAAGAATAAATGTAGCAACCTAGAACAGGGAGAAAGCAGAAAAGAAACCATATAAACAACTTGTCTATCCTGAAAAGGACACCCTTTGTGCTGCGTTCTTTTCAAGGCAGGCCCAGAGCTGATAGGCCTTTCAGCAGGCAGCAAATGCTTTACTCAGTGAAAGTTTAAAGCCAAAGAAAATGCAGGACACTACACAATGTTTGGCATCTCTGGCTAAAGAAAAGAGATGGACACAAAGCAGTGTGTACAAGACAACTGGATGCAGGTTGTGTAAGTCAGCAACTACTGCCAGGCTGCTCAGGACAGCCTCCAGCCTCAGGATTACAGTCACACTACTCTGGTCACAGAGCAAGAAGCAGAAGGGTCTGTCCCTTGGCCCTGCAAGCCAATTTCAGTTCTCATCTTGAGCGTCACCAATTTATCATGACACATGTGACTTTCTGGAAGAACCTCAGGCAGCTATGTCTGCAGGCTTCATCAGAGAAGCACACACAGGCTAAAACCTCTGTCCAACCTCCTTGGGTCATTGGACCAGTCTAAGCAAAGATCTGAGCTCATGAGGAAAAGCAGCTCTGGATCAGAGAAGACAGCAATCTGGCCCAGTGTGGTGAAGATTCCCATAACCGCCACTAACAGCTGCCATCCAGCCTCTACACTGCACATCTACAACATTTGTTCTCCCAGGCCAAGGGAAGTTGGTCCAGCTCAGCCCTGAAAGTTACTCTTAAGGGCTGCAAAGGAGGGAACAGGTGTTGAAAGCAGCTAAATCTTCCCCAGCAAAATTACCAAGCTCAGGAACTCCAGTTTAGTTTGGTCATTTTGGTTTGTTCTTCGGAGGAGATAAAAACCCCATCCAGAATTGCCCCAACATTTGCAAGAGGACACAAGCCAACTCGTCAGGTTACTGGCTGCCTGGTCAGTCAGAGATAAGCAACAACAAATCTTAATTAAGACAAAAAGAATAGGTACCGTTTTGGAGAGTTCACTGCCGGACTCCATAATGCGCAAGCACAGAGGGATAATTTCTGTGGTCAATAAGAAATTTATCACTTCTTGCTCATCAGTTTTTACCAAGGCCCCTGGAAGGAAACACAAACCCAAAATCAATAAATGATAAATTGTTTCAAAAAATCTCACCTTTCAAAGGCAGCCTGTGCTGTGTCCTCCACAGGAATCAAAAAGTCTGTACGGCAGGCTGAGCAACTGTCAGTCTGAGCAACTGTCAGCCTAAATGTGTTGCAGCACATGGCTGGAGAAGAAGTCACTTTGGCAGCATAAAAGTAATCAAGCTGAGTTTGGGGATTGTTTGTTTTTCAGAAAGGGGATGCATTCTTGGCTGTCCCCCAGTGGTAACACAAACATAAGTGGATTATGACACCCACAGCAATCTCTGGGAAGAAGAAATGCATTTTAAGACCATTTTTCTTTATGCACTGAGAGATAAATGTTTTAGGCAGAAAGGAAAAAACCCAACAACAAACAAAACCAACAAAACAACACAGTAAAGGGAAGACAGGGCAAATGCACCCAAGTCAATGACAAAACCCAAAGAAAGCCCAGTCTGTGCCCACCCATGCCAGTCTCTAGCTCACTGGGCTGAGGGTGAAGGCACAAGAAGCCTGCAGGTGCTTGCATCCACAGGGAACATATTTCTGTCAATGCATCCAGACCAGTGTTTTCTTACTAGTGAGAAGCCCAGTTCCTACACAGGAAGAGGAACCTGCCTCCAGAACTGGTGAAAAACAATCAGGTCTTTCTGTTAATACTACATGACTCAGAAGATCCCAATAAAGACAGACCTGTGATTTTGGTCCTGCAGGTCTTGCCTGCATGAAGTGCATCCAACCTGATAAAAACCAGTGCTCCAGCATTAGTTCAGCTGCTTACCAATCACTCCGAGACTCGTCAGCCGCAGGTACTCAAATGGACGTGTCTTGCTCACTGTGTGCAAGAAGGGGTACAGGAAGAGAGGGATATGAGCTGCCAGAAAAGCTGACCTGTTGGAACGGAAGAACACCCAATGTGAGACACAAGGAAAACAATCCAGCATTGCCATGCAGAGCTTCAGACTATTCCTGACAGACACCATTGCTGCTGCTCCTCAAAAGAGGATAACAGTTTGTTCTCTGATGGAAAGGTATGAAGCAAATTCTGCACTGGGTGCAGCACAAAACCTAACACCAAAACTGTCAGTTACCTGCATTGCTGCTTCCAGCAGACCAGGAACAGAGCACATCCTGTCATTTTTATTACCTCTTCCTGCTACCCAGACCCTCTGCTTTGTACATTTACTGTTGCACTTCACTTTGCTGGCTCCCATGAGCAGGGACATCAGTCACAATGCATACATAAAGCCTTTACATGGCAGAGATCCAGACAGGCTGATATCTAGGCATTACCACAGTTTAAATGTGCACAGCCAACTCTCCCCAAGAGTCCTCACACTGCCTTCTGACCATGGGTGAAACCTGGAGCTTATTCTGCTACCAGAGGGAATGTCTTTTTCACAATCATTCAACATTCATCCTCCCTTCTCAGTTTTCAAACTTTAAATGTAAAGGTGTGTGGTGTAAAACTATCCCATTTCTTTGGATATCATCTCACGGAAGGTTGCTACTTAAGACTACTTTGCAGCAGCTGAAAAACAACTTCAGGTATGCATGATTTCTTCTCAGCAGGCACAGAAGCATGATGTCATGGATCTCTGAATCAACATAATTTTTTCCCTGCTGACATGGGCTGGGCACAGATTGAGAAAACCTGAAGTCAGGCACTGGCTGAGGACTCCAGACATGGCTCTGCTATTGCTCCCTTACTACACATGGTCTCTGGGAAGGACAGTCCTGCTCATTCAACCCTTTGGACAGCTGGTCTAAGTAACTGTAAGCTGCTGTTCTAAATAACTGTAAGCTTATTAAAACAAAGATCTTGCAAACAGCACTCAGCACAAAGGCACCCTTATCTCTGGCTGAGCTCCCAGGATCTGCCAAAACCCAATGTTTTTGGAATTTCAGGATCTCAGGATTATCCAGGGAATGCAATGCATTTAGGACCAGCATGAAGCTGTCATCTTGATAATCCACGCAAACAAGTGAAAGCAGTAGGCAGCTGTTTATCTTCCAGCTTTGTCCCCTGTTCCCCTTCTCCTGGTAAAAAAGAAGGAGCTTACGTGCTTCTGGAGTCAGTCAGACAGCCAGGCTGGGCTGTCAGCATCAACACCTCAGAGAACTCATGCACTTGGAAACACTTACCTTGTTTCAGGATGCGATGCAACACACTGTAGCAGAGCTAAAGCATTGCAGACTCTGTTGGACTGATGAGCTGTCAGAGTCGGAGGGTTGATTGATGGATAAATATTTACAATTTCCTAAAAATTAACAGGTGAAGAAAAGTTACAGGAGAAAAACACCAGAAAGCTGCATCAAAGAATTTGCCCAGCAAGGAACTATGGTGACAGGAGATAACAGTCTGCTTTTACCACACATCCCTTTGAAGTTACATGGCAGCTACCACACTGCCCAGGCAAGGGCAGAGCTGGGTCAAAGTCAATTTGACAAGGAGTCACAGTAATGCCTTCAAACCTTAATTTCAGCAAAAAAGGGTTCATTTGATTTCCTGGCTCTTTACTAGTGTAGGAACAGCTTTGTTTTGAACTTCCAGATCGAAGAGGAGTATTGTTCCTGTGCCTAGAGGCAGAGCATACCCACTCCATTCATACTGTAGCTGCTGATACGCTTCTAACTCAATGCACGAGAAGCAGCTGAGGGTGAGAAATCTAGTTCAGAAATTTGCCTGCTTCCAACTATAGCTCTCTTATAATTTTCTTCACTTGTTTCAGGGGCACTCTGAGAACAGATTGACATTGCCAATGCTGCACTCTTTTTCTTTCCTTCTTCGAAAGAAATTACTAGATTGGCACTGAGACAGAGCCAGTCATCAGCTGTAGAGCAGTTTGCCTGCAGACAAGCTGAGCCACTCAGTTGCACATGAAATGCAGGTACGTTCCCTTGCAAGGATCTCTGGGGCAGCGAGCAGCATTCCCCTGCTGCCCTTCCAGCGGGCTCCCTGCAAGGGCAACCTTCTGACCAGGAAGTGCTCAAACTCATGCAAAACAAATCAAAGCAGAGATCTTAGGAGTAAGACTGTTGTGGCTACTATGACATGGTATGAAAATGAGCAGAGTATGATCTGCAGGAAGCTCATACACCAAAGAACTTGGCTGTTCCTCTTCCAACTATGTAAGCTGCCTAATTAGAATCATGCAGTCTCTGCACACATTGTCTTGCTAGTGATGATTAATGGCAAATGGGCTTCCCACATCTGCTCCCTCACCACATGATCCAAAATACATCATTCTTCCAGCAATGTCAGTAAGGGACCCTACCAGTGCCTCCCCTATGGACACACAAGCTCTGCAATGTGCTGGCACTGCACCAGGGAATAAAGACACCACCTGAATCTTACCCACCTGAAGGAGCGCTGCGATGGTGCCAAAGGAGTGCCACAGCATCGGGGCAAGGTCAGGCACAGATTCACGCTTCTTGCTCAGCTCCAGCAGCGCATTCTCCCTTGTCTCAGGGCTGGAGAGCTCATTGATCCACTGGTAGATCTTCTCACGGTCAACCTGAGCCAGCGCCGTTGGCACAGGCTGGGAAGGAGACAGGAGAACGTCAGTTCAAACATTTTACTCAAGACTCAGCCGAACTCTTCTCACAACCTGGCAGCTAAACAAAAAAGTGCTCAAAACTCTCCTGACAGGGGGAGGAGGGAACTAAATCTCCATTAAGATGCTCTGGATATGGATCCCTTCCTTCAATTAGTCTTACTATTTCACCTATTTGAAACAAAGGTTAAACTTTCTGGCCTGGCTCATTAGGACAGTCCCTCTTCATCCACTTGTCAGGTACTACCTTGTAACTTCAGTCAGCAATGTAAGAGGGTCATGCTGCTGCTTGTCTGTGCCAGCAGAGCTCCTGGGGACGTCACATATATGTCACATACTTCAGCCAGCTATCATTTGCTCCACCTGCATTTAGCACACACTCATTTCATGCTTCCAGTGCACGCTTACACAAATTCAAAGTAAGGCAGATGCTACTTTTTCTCTCCAAAACCATCCATGGCATTAGAAACTGCCAATGGGATTCACCCAACATATGTGAGAAAAATATTCATACAAACACTATAAAAAAACATCACTACTCCAACATCAGCACGACACTGTTCACAGCCAGTAACACCTGCTGCCAGAGATGTCTTATATTCATCCCATGTATCTTGTTTACTTGCATGGAGGTAAAAAGCATTTTTTCAAAACTGATTTTGTGCAGAAATTCCTGTTCAAGACATACCCAGAGAAGGGCAGGTATGTATTCACAGTCAAGGCACGTTTTCTAATACTCGGGTGAAATAAAGGATTTCTCTTCTGCCTTTCTTGAAGCACCAGGGAAAGAACAGCACCAAGGCCAACAGGTTTTCAAACCAAAATAATGAGGGAGGGCTGGGAAAGAAAGGAAGAGAAGCAGGGACTGTAGAATTGTAGCTTAGTTTCTGCGGAGAAGACAAGGCACAAGGCTTTCAGTCAAAGTTTGCATCATGGCTCTGCTGGCACAACAAGCACTCAAGGTGCAAACAAATGCTCAGCAGGCTTCCTAAGTAAAGAGCTTGGTGATTGATGTACAAAATTTGGAGGAAGACAAACATCAGCATTAAAACCTCCTGTGTGAACACTTTCAAAAGCCAGTTCAAAATCTATTTAAACATTCTGCTGTGGTGTTTACTACTTAAGTAAAGCACAGCCCCATCTGCACACTGCTGCTCCCAAGCTTGCCTGCACGCAGACAGCTCAGCATCCCCACAGCTGTGTACAGCAGCCACGTCTGGGAACAGTGAATAGACTGTTCGGTTTTAACTCAAACCCAGGCTGAAACTCTTCTTGTGCTTACTACACCAGACGAGAGCATTGCCTGACTGCACTGACAGCATCACTGCTATTAAGCAGCTCATCACTCAGGCACTGAATACAAAGGAGTTCAGGAACTGAAAGTGGCTGGAACCAAACCTGAAGCCATATAGCAGAGGTGGGCTCACAGAGCTGCAGGGGGGATGAAGGAAGAGTTCTTAACTTTTGGCAGGCACCTCCAGGGCTTTTTCTCTCTATTTCTGCAAAGGTTTCCCTCCTCCATTCATCCACATATTGCATCCATAGTCATATCCAAAGAGACTCTTCCCCAGCTGTGGGATTTCTCCCTCCTCTATCTACTTGCACCCCATTAACTTAAATCTTTATACGTAAGCCAACATGCTGTTACCAATTCCTGTACTCAAGGGCTCAAATACCTTTTTAGCTCTTCATCTTTCCTCCTCTTCTCTTTTTTCTCTTGTCTACTCATTTTTATTTGTACTTTTTTTCCAGAACCTCACACTAAATTAGTAACCCTGACAAATGCATTGCATTTACACCTGAGAGTGCAATTCCAATGGCAACACTGACACTGTAGCTCAGAAAGAGAGGGAGAATGAACAGAGCTCATTTGTTTTTATTTGGGATGATAGTGACAAGCAGTGCAGCAATAATGTTGTTATAACTGTGTTATCTAAAGCTTCCATCTATTTTTCTAGACTCACTGAAGTTTCAGTTCCTGTAAGCTGAAATACATCGACCCTTTAAAAGCACAATCATGTGCTTGTGATCCCTAGAGAACACTAAGTAGTTTTTCCACACAATTAAGTTTATGATGTTCGATATCTGTCCTAGCCAGAACCAACTGCCTTTCACAGGCTCTACAGTTGCTCCTCTCACTTTAAATTGAAAGACTTCTTTTGTTTTTCTGATTTCCTTCTCTATTGCTATTCCCCTTTCTCCTTCTGAAACCTAACATTCTGGAGAGCCCTGAGGTTTACATACAAACCCTGGAAGCTTCGAGACAGAACCCTGCCAGGCAGACTCTCTTTTGCATTCAAGAAAAGCAAAAGTTCCCAACAGTGTCTCAACACAGCACAAACTGGCCACCTCTGCATCAGAAAAGACCCTCCTCAGGAGAAACAGCAGGACCTCCAACAGCCAAGCCCAATCGCATCTCCAACAAGTACATAATGAACTGGATTTAGGCAACTGGCTCTCTTTTCCTAATTGTGCAGTTGCTGCCAGGCACACTTGTCAAAGTACTGGTCAGCCAAAGCAGAATGTTGATTAACTCGATAGATGTGGGTTCTAAATTATTTTGATAGATCACCAACTCAAAACCACCAAAATGAACTTTGAACTTCCACAGCTCTGAATTAGCTGATTTGTGTTGGGCTTTCAAACCCTTACTGCTAGTTACAGCTGCATTTATTGCTTTGAGCCTATTTTCAAGCCTCTAGCATGTTATGCTGTCTTCTGGTCTGAAATCAAAGTGTCAGCTCTGCTGACACCAGCTTCACCAGTGCTCTGGCTTACACAGCTTTAGCATGACAGAGATCACCGAAAGGAAGTCCTGAGCCAATTCATGACCCTCCTAAGAGGCAAAGTTATTCACCACGGCTCCTAAGCACATCTCCAGAGCCAAAGACCCTTCCCTGTCACTTTCAGTCTAAGCATGCCAACCAACCGCAGTAAGAAACATTTCAATACAGAACTACCATGTGGCATGAATTATGTATAAATTAAACATACATCCAAATGAGTCCCAATTAAATTTTATTTCTATTCTTGAAATAAGTTGTTAAAATGGTCTTAATAAAGAAATATCCTTTTATAGAGAGATGACTAGGACACAAAGGATTAATGGGAGATACAACAGTCAGTCATGCATTTTGACAAGTGCTTAGGAACTATATTACTACAAAAACGTAAATGCTGATTGAGAGAGTTCACTGTGATCTCACACACTTCTCTTTGCTCTAGGAACTGTCACTTCAAATCAGAAGTATTTGCCAGCTTTAAAGTCACAAGCACCCAAACAAAGTGGGAAGACTTAAAAAGTCCTCTCGACTCCTGCTCGCAAGTACCTTACTCAATATTGTTTGCTTGTTAGTCCACGCAGAACCTTCAGCTAAATTAACCTGAAAAGAGCTCTAACTGCTGCTCTTGCAACACACCTCCCAAACCCAATATTCACCAGAGATGTAATCAGCCCCTGCAATTCTTACACACACAACGAACGTGCACTTGGAGAAGTGAAAACAAAAACACCAGCCTCCTCAGATGGAAAATAAGATGCAATAACCACATCATTCAAACTCGGCTTCCATTTCCGAACCCAACCAGGCCAAAGTGACAGACAGCACTGCAAGGTACTGGGGAAAAGGGGGAGTAGGAACGAGCAGTCTGTGTCTTTCCTCCCACTTGCTGCTGCTCTGAGGAACTTTTCACTATCTCTTCTTTTCAGCTAACGCCAAAGCAAAAAGTAAAATAGCTCCCCAAGCACAGAGCAGGGACTCGAGCTGGCGCCGTCCAGGCACAAGGAGCGACGGAGAGAAACCCCGACGTGACACAGACCCGGCGGGAAGAGCGCAGCCGGGAGACCCGCCGGAGAAGCCCTCCTGGCCCTTGGCCGGGCACCCCCGTCCCCACGAGCGGCACAGCAAGGCACAGCGGCCGCG
>NW_009921775.1:0-40553 GCF_000696875.1 Nestor notabilis
ATATATATATATATATATAGACATAGATACAGATATTCTAAACTTTATGAAAAACACAGTTCTGGAAAATGTTGCTTTGCTGCTGTGGGGTCTGTAACCAGGAGAAAGCACAACATTATATACAATCCTAAAAGAACACAGCTACTTGAATAATCCCACCCTCTTCCACAATGGTGCAGATTACTTCATCTGCGATGGTCTTGTAAATGAGTTTAACTCTACAGATAACTATGTTCTTCACAACAAGAGGAATGAAAATGAGAGGAAAACATTACTGTTTGCCAAACAGAAAACAAACAAAAGAGCAGCAGAAGGCTAGTAAGGAAAGAATGGTTAATCTCACATTTCTAAAGGGGTATTATAAACAAAGAATAGTGAACAACAAAAAGAAAATATATTAAAAGAATACAAAAGTGCTTAATGGTGTTCTTTTAAATATTTACTTTGCTGCTATTTGGAGAATAATTTGTTCCATTTAGTAGTGTTGGGCTCAAAGGACCGCTTTAATCCAGAGAGATTAATTATAGCCTTTGGAGTTATAAACACAATTTGGGAAGTGAAGCAGAGAAGAAGAGAGCACTGCCTCTCACACTGGCGATTAACAAGTTTACACGCTTCGGGGCTATACCACACTGGCTGTGCCCCTGCTACACCTGCATGCTACAGGCAGAACAGTGCACAAGATGCCCACAAACTGGGGAAAAACAGCCCCCAAGATGTCCAGGGGAAGACACTACCCTACCCTACAGCGCTGCTATGGGCAACTAAACTATTTCTCAGCTGCCCTTCACCGAAATACAAATTCACGTGCACCTTATGAAGATCTCCTCTGACATCACTTTTACTACCTGTGCCGGAAACGACAAGTCACCATGCCAAGACAGGCAGCAGCACTCAGCGGGCACAGGACGCCATCCACACTGCCTTTAAACCTCCCACATGCTTTGATACATCTCTGCTCACCACCATGTCCCACAGGAGGAGACACAAAAACCATCAACAGTGAGCAGGCCAAGGCTGGGAGCAATCTTACCTAGCAAGGGGTTGGCTGCTCCCTCCTCCGAGCTCTCCTCGGCCCCTTCCTCCCCGAGGCCAGAGGTGACCGAGTCCTCCGGGGCGGATGCAGATCCGGGGGTGCTGGGCCCACTGACGGACCCCGAGTCCCCTTCCTCGCTGCTCGAGCCATAGCGGTCTGGCTGGGCAGCCGTGCCCCCCTCACCGCAGCTCCTGCGCTCCTTGCGGTGCACCCGGGAGTGCAGCACCATTTGGTGGTAGGTGCGGAAGACCTTGCCGCACTCGAAGCACTCGGTAGACTTGTTCTGGGTGGCCCGCCGGCTCTGCCGCGAGGCAGGGCGGTAGTCCAGGTCCCCCTGGGCGAGCGGGCAGCTCTCCCCCGACGGGGCGCTGCCAGTTTTCTCCAGGCGCCCGCTGGTGCAGCTCTTCTTCTTGGGGTTGCTGGAAGAGCTGGGCGAGTCCTGGTCTCGCTTGCGTTTCTCCTGGTTGACAAGGATATACTCTCTCTTATCCTTGTCGTAAGTCACGTCTGCATCCGCCAGGGCCTCGTCCCATCCCACATACTTCACATACTCCGAGGGCTCTACTACTTTTCCTTTGGTGGCCAGCTGCCAAGCTTGGTAGCTACTGACGGGATCCAGCTCAGCTACCCTTTTCCCAGGCTGTCCTTTTGTAACTCTATCCAGCCCTACAGATGGCCGTAGATTGAGACACTGCAAGAAAAACTGCTTCGTTACCGAGGAGCTTAGGCTCCCATCAATTAAGTCCTCAGCTTTATCCCCAGTGCTGCCCCTCTGTGCTCGGTAGTGAACAGCATTATGCGCTTTCAGGCTTTCCATATTTGTAAACAGATTTCCACACTTGGTGCAAACTTCATACAGAGATAGGCCTGTCACGATCGTCTCTTCCTGTATCACGTTATTGATAGTGGCTATGAGCTCCAAATCATTTTTTGGTTTGTTTTTGCTCCCAGTCTTGGGGCCGTGTGACTTCATATGGTTTTTGAGAAACCAGGGCTCTTTGAATCTCCTGCCACAAATGTGGCACCCATGATCAAATGACCCCCTGTGCTTTTTCATGTGAGCTTTCAGGAACCAGGTTTGACTAAAAGCCTGACCGCAGACTTCACACGGAAACTCGCCCGCGCTCAGCTCACTCTTGCAGTTCTCAGTGTAGGCCCCCCCATTTGGGACCTGAGCATGGTCCTTCTCCACATGGCTTAACAGCATGTCCTCTCTCAGGGTCATGTAGCTACACAACCTGCACTTGAACGGTTTATGGACCTGGTGCAGGTGCTGCTCCAGGTCTTTCTTCCTTTCAAATTTGTTTTTGCAGAAGGTGCACTGGAAAGAGGTCAGCTTGCCATCCACCTCGGCTGGAACCGCCTCCATGACCTCCTTCTTGCTGCTTCTCAACAAGATTTTGCTGCTATCAACCTGAGCAGTACCATTCAAGATCCTGTTGCAGGCAGATGTACTTTTAGTGGGGCTGGTGCACCCACCAAGGCCCTCCGAAACACCCATCTCCCCCAGCTGCGCCTCTCCCATCTCCGCCTCATGCCCCTGACTTAAAGTGCCTGTTCTGTGACTGCGGATGTGGATCTTGAGGTTGCCCTTTTGGGAAGCTCTGTGATCACAGTAAGGGCATTTGTAGGGCTTCTCACCCGTGTGCTTCCTCATGTGCTGTGACAAGGAGCTCTGAAAAGGGAAACTTTTACCGCAGATGCAGCAGCTGTGGCACATGGTCTTGTCAGTATCCACGTCATTCTTGCTTAGCTTGCCTGGGCTGGAGGATCTCCGTAGCTCCATTTCTGTCTCTCTTCTACGATCCATCTGTATTACTGCAACATCAGGTGAGCAGGGCAGGAGGACAAAAGCATGTCCGGCAGCAGAGGAGGGCTGGACCGCGTTTTCAATCATACGGTTCTGCAGAGAGATGTTTTACTGCTTCATTCTCTGGATAACTTTTCTCCTTTCAGCTGCTCAACAGAGTCCGAAGCACCGCTTTACTTCTGTGTGCTCTGTAAATGGATGGCATAGATCACCTGAAACAAGAACAAAAATCACACAGATGTACAGAAATCATGTAAGTAGATTCTTAAACCTGTATATTTAGATGTGTTCATGTTTTTAATTCAATGGCTTCCATCATACACCCCAAATTCAAAAGCATACTGTGATACAATTTACTGCATCAAAAAGCAGCAGATTCTCCTTTTGTGGATATTCTAGATTTCAGTGGCAAGCATTATTAACAAACAAGTAAAATCCCAAGAAGACAAACATTCATTTCCATACACTGACATCTGAGTGTCTTTTAAAAAAGCGCAAACTTTCAAAACATTTTTTGTTTCAAAACCAGGCAGAAGTGGCTAAAAATACACCTTAAATGAGGAAAACATTTCTTGAAGGGGTTATTATGCTTTAAATTTGTGGGTTTACCATCATGTGTAATTTCATGTAAAATACTTACTTGCCAAAGATAAAAGGCTTTCCTAGAGTCTTTAGCAAGTATCATATTCCTGATTACTTTGCGTCTCAGACAGCTCTGCTCTGCTTTATGTGGCATGCACAGCGCAGGCGCAGAGGCTGAGGACACTCAGTACTTTGATTAGAGAGAAAACAAGAATCCAGAGCCTGACAAAGCATTCAGGAAAACGAGAAGTTATTTTCTGATGGACAGTGAAGAAAAAAAACAAAACTCTCAAAGTGTAATATTTAGTCTCACTCTAAACAAAGGAAACTTATGATGTGCATAGGTATCAAATGATCTTAAATATGAGCAATTTATGTCAACAACACATACAGGAAACCACAGCACCACCCACCACAATGAAACAGAATCTTAACCATAAACAAACAAACAAACAAAACAAGAAACAGCTTTGATTAACAAAACAGATGTTTAATAAAAGTTTTAAAGCTTTTGTATCTCATCATGACTAAACGCAAGGCCAATATCTGCCTCAGCAAGGCAAGATGCAACACACCAGCAATTCCCCACCTTGTATATGGCGAAAGACAACGGTTAAGATCTCCACAGATAGTTTCTTTTCCAATTACCACACTGTAAAACAAAAATCTTTCCCCTTTCCTATCCTCATTAAGTACTACAAACACCACATGACTAAGATCAAAGAATACTGTATTCTCTAATAAAGAGAACCAATCTATTACTACATTAAGAAAACATCAGCTTCTTAAAATGTAGCTAAAAATTATGCGGAGCAATAACAAGACTATATATTCACACATCCATCAGTTGACATCTGTGACTCAGTAAATAAAGAGCTACAGATCTACAGTTGCACATTTTAAGGTGTCTTACAGTATTCACCTCTGCATCTCTTCAACGTGTAAATAAATAGTCTAACCACATCACTAGCATGAGCCTTACAAAAAGCAAGCTACAAGTGATGCAATGCTCGTATCAGTTTCACACTATAGAATAACTTCATTATGTTTAAGTTAATCTAGTCTCTTATTTGCTACAAGACCATACATTTCTGGGTTTGATTTTCTGCATATACAATATCCATTCAGCATGTTAGGAGTTATAATAGCATCTACCCAAACTACCTTTTCCTCAAGAGAGCTGACAGTAATATCTAAAGGACATGATACAATTGCAATTTCATTCCTTGAATGAAGCATTTTCATATTATGACTAATATATTGTGACTACAAATAAAAATAAAATCCCGAATTCAGAAATCCATAAAAGCAGGAAGTTTACAAACAAGAATGCCTAAATAAGTCTCTGAAATCGGCCATTTAAAAACAAATGGAGTAGCAGCCTCAGAAGAAATTCCCTGGGTATTTAAGGGATGTCAGCCGCTGGAAGTTGTGGCTGTACCAGAAGGTACGAACACGCCAAACAGCAAATACAAATGCAGTTTACACTGCATTACTGAAGTATGAAACAATTCAGAGTAACATCTTATTTATTTGACCTGTAATCTAAACTTGACAAGTAACAACTCATAGAGTCTTATAATCAAAGACTTAATCTAAAACTCCTTAAATCATAAAAAGAAACACCAGGGTAACTTCTTGTATTTAACACGACAGTACAGTATACTTGAACAAGCTACAGCTTCTTTTGTAATGTTCTGTACCACTGCAGAAAAAAAACCAGCAGGCTCTGGGGCAGATTTTTCCAGGTATTTTATACAATCTTTTCTACATTCTCTATTTTCTACAGTTCACACCAGTGAGAACACTGCTTACTGGTAGGCTGACTTTGAGACTAGTGACCTGGGTTTTTTTGTAGGTCCCATTTTAACTCGGCTTTCTACAAGGTTTCCTGTCTGAAAGTTCAAAAGAGCTTTAAGAGCCAAACTTAGACAAGAATGCTGTAATCAGCAGTTCAGGCACACATAAATCCAAAGCTTCAGAGTCCCTTTGTTTACTTGGCCGCAGCTTCCCTGTGCTTAGCCTTGACATATTTCACTTTAATTATTTATAGCATTTTCATTAATGAAACTTAGTTATGAAAATGAGGATATGAAGAAAGCATTATTTATAAGAGGGGTATTAGCCACTCACAGGAGATTCCCCTCAGCCCTATATTACATTAGGCCTGAGGCGGGGAAAAGTCACAGTTAAAAAATTGTCAAATTATTTTATTAGTCTAAAATACTTAATGGAAGTGTTACCGTCTTCACAAAAATATTCCAAGATAATTGTTTCATCTTCATTACTTTAGCTTGGCCAATGCACTGCAATTTGTAACTTGAAAAGTTGAAATAAAGTATTCCTAGATTTGAATTATTTAAGACTCAAAAAAATTCCAGCCTGTTCCTCCACAGACAGAAATTCCAGGGGAAGTAAGGGTGTTCACCCAAACCCAGTTTGTGTTACACAGCATGGAGAGGTCTCCCTTAGGCTTTGGCAAATTGACTGAGATAAACATATATGAACAACTTATAACTCCCTCCCCACATCATTTGAGCGCCACTTAAAAGTAATGCTTTTAGAGAGGCTCTTTGAAAACAGCAAAGCCAGTGTTCCTTGGAAAGAAGCAGCAAGAAAGAAAAAACAACTCTGAAGAAAGCTTGAATTCCAAAGACTGAATGTACAAAATGAGGAAAACATCACTTGCAAAATCCTTCCCATAGAAAATAACATTCTGGCTTAATAATTTCCACTTTAGTATTAATTACTAAACAAAGATGGCACAAGGGATGGAAGACATCAACTTCTAAATCAAGCTACACTGATTGCTCTTCTGCTGTGAGTAAAATTTTGCCATAGCTATTTTTGTTTCTTCCTAGCCAACTATGATGATAAAAATATTTGTATTTTGAAATAATTATGAACTTGAAAGTATTCTGAAATAATTCTCTTTCAGCACAGACAGAATGTGGCCATGTCCAGTTACCCTAAGGCTACTACACAAACATTTCAATTCCCACTCATTTCAGGTGGTAGATGGTAACTTTTCATTGCTCTGGTTCAAGTTCACCCTGCAGTTCCTTAGCACCATCCTGTCACACAGAATCCATAGCAGAGTCACATCCAGCCTGCAGTTTTCTCCTGGACTGTCACAGCACGGTGATCCCCATTAGCACAGGGACAAACCATAAGGAAATGCAAGTGAATGTAATCTGTAAATTAATATGTAGTCTTTAAAAAGTATTTTGTGTGTTTTAATGGCATTGGAGCCATTAAAACACACTAACGTGTGTATGCCAAATGCCATACAACTCCATGAGAGTGTCTGATACTCTGCTGTAAGAAGCATATCAACTAGATTCACTTTGATTTGTTGAACTAGGATTCAGCAGTTCACATAAGAAGATCCTGGCCAGTATCCAGGGCATTTCCAGCCCCTATTAAATACACTGAGGCACTTAACACCACTACTGTTGACACGCACATTTGGTATATAAAGCAAGGTGGAAGAGAAACATGTATAAAGACCCAAAACCAGGAGAGGTAGCATGATGAGAAATGCCTTTGCTCGGCCAAATATTTCAGTTATAAGACTTGTTTCTGCACCCTCTGCTGCACAGACAGCTTAACCCACATGGGGAGAAATACAAATAAACTTTCTTAATCCCCTCACCAGAAGGGAAAACAAGCTTTCCTACTAGCTTAAATGAAAATTGGTTGGAATTGACTGTATTTCAAATACTTTGACACCAAAACTTCTCTGGCTTTAAAAATTAACTCAGACACAGTTCTTGGGTGAGAGAAAATACATTTGGCGGCCAAAAGGTCCTGCTGTCACCACAGACACCCAGGGCCTTTCCCAGCACTAGCCACGGCTTCCCCAGCAAGGCCATGGTAGCATGTCCCTGCTGGCAGAGCTGCAGGTACACTGGTGCATGGCTGCATCATCCTCGCAACTTCTGCAAGTCCCGAGTAATAGCACTTCAAATAAAACAGGAGCACGCTGAAATACCTAGGACTCTTTTCTTCATATGACCTATGTGTTCTGGAAAAGGACCAGCTATGCTGTGAGGACTCCCTCCAGGGCAAGACAGGCCTTTTATGTCTCTTGGAAAACAATTAATAAGAGAAGAAACTGAAAATAAACAACACTAGACAGCTGAAAAATAGAATGCTAGACATACCATATTGAAGAACTAACTGAAAATACATTTCCTACATACAGATCTCCTGTGCAGCGCAGTCTGAGAGGAAAACATGAAAGAAAATTATTCCTGTTCTAACATATAGAAGACTATACATTCTTTTTTAATTTCCCTTCAATTAAACCTGACTTTAAAAATCATTTTGCACGGCTGTAATGGCAAGAAGGGAAAACTCTTCAGTAAGTAATAACCAAGAACATACAATCTGGAAAGGTACACAGACCTATTCAAACAGCACAGTGTCTATTTTAAAACAAACTGCTTTCAGTTTGGGTGCAAGTATTTCAAATCCCACCTGAAACAAATGCACTGGAGAAATATTGCTCTTCCAATCTTTGAGAGGTCTGACTATACACTCCAATCACTCCACCATGTTCTTTTGCCAAAAGCAATGACTTTAAAAAACAAAACAAAACAAACAAAACCAAAAAAAACCCCAACACACACAAAATACTGTAAGGCATGATCTTGTGGAAAAAATCTCTTACTGAAATTCCTTCTAGATGATGAAGTGATAGGACACAGAACATAAACATGTAGGTGAATTTGAGAAAGTTGTAACTGTTAAAGAACAGCAACCTGGAGAGCCGATCTCTCTAGATTTGAGAAGGCTCAAGTAACCCCAGAGCCAAACAGACTTCGCTGTTGAGAGCGAAGAGGCCAGAAGAGAGCAAAGTGCAGAAGAAGAGTGGACGGAAGGCACAGAACATTTTACAACTGCCTCACCAGCTTTTGTGCTCACTGAATCACTGAGACCTTTTTCCCCCTCCACATCTTCTCCCCAGGCTGCAGAGACACCACCTTAAAAACACACACACACACATCAGCCTTGCCCTACCTGCACACCCTCCTCCTCACTTCATGAGTGGACGTGGCTTCTTCTGAACACCCAGATCCCATGGGAGCCATCAGTCCACCACCCTGATCCTGCCATCCTCATTTATGCACTAGTCTCATCGAAACTCCTCTTAGAGACCATGTCATTACCCTATAGACCCTTTGCTCCCTTGAGCTGAACAGCATCTTTCAGACTGCATCAGAGGGTAGCAGAGCAAGTGTACCTTTAGGTAGTAAGCACACACTTGCAGGAAATCCTGACATTCTGCAACCTATAGACTAAACCTGCCATTAGGTAAAGGCTGCATAGCTCTGAAGTCATTTTCTGAGAGTAATCCAAGCTAACCCAGTAAAAAGCTATCCAAAAATCCCGAGCCGGTTGTAGAAGACTGTCAAATTTTCAAATGTATTCAGTTATTCAAAGCAGCGACCTTGACAACAGACCTCACAAAGTTTGTTTAAGCGTGCCAAAACTGACACAGGACTGAAAAGGAGAAATAAAAAGCTCCTGGAAAAACAAACAAGGAATTTCTATTCATTTATTTCCACTTAGGCTACATAAAATCCTTCAGCAGCATTTTGCAATACTTTTTTGTTCAATTATTTTAAACCTGCCTTTCCCTGCGGCTGGGGAAGCTCTTCCCATTTGAAGAGTTTGCTGTCTGAACGCTGCAATATTATTTTGAGCTTCTCCAAATACATCATGTGTTTTCGTGTCCTTCTCCCTCCATGAGCTAATGACGTTTTGCAGCAAGCTTCAAAGCAGCAGCCAGGGCTGCAAAAGCAGAGTCAGGCCTTTTTCAACCGATGCCACACCCTTAGCAGGGGAAAGAATACACTGAGATGAAGATAAAGACACGAATGCTTAAAAAGCAGGAGGTAGGCATCTGCAGCGAGGTGATCTCTCTCAAAACAAGGTCAGCAGAACCTTCGTAACCCAGATTTTATTGTGGCTCCTCAAGCAGCAGTTCAGGAGCAAGAGGAAAAGTTTGCTTTTGCGCTGCTACAGGGTATGTTGAGAAACACAGAGCTGTCACCCACTCAGTACATATTTTGTGTTTTAGTATACTGTGCGTGTTTGTCTTCTGGGAAACAAAGAAATGTACTTTATTAGTTACACTGTAGTATTCCAAGCAATGAATTGAAATATATCATTAACATCCAGGACAAGCTTTATCTTGCTACCCAAACAAAGGGACTATTCTTTGAACAAATTGAGGGGGAAAATCCCATAATGACAATGAAGAGTTCCTCTCCCTAAAAACTGTGCTGCACAAAAGTAACAATTACAGGCTTATATTCTACAGACTGGGGTTGCAAATAGCTGCATGAAGCGATGCATTCACTATTGGGAGAGTAAGTACCATTGATGACAAGGCCTTGGGGCTTCTGCTGTTCGCAGACCAATCAATAATCCATTATGAACAAACTACATTTCCCCTCTAATATGAAGAAATGAATAAAAGGGAACCAGTATCACTAGTACTTTCATGGAAAAAACCAACAATGCAGAAATCACAAAATGCCATCACAAGACTCAAAACTAGTGCTAATGTCTAATGCTGGCAGAACTACCCACAATAACCCTTTATTTTTACAGCAGACTATAGTCCAAAATAATAATTAAAAGCTTATTCTAAAGGCAAGATTCTTTCAAGACTACTTATTCTAGCTGCAGGACAAAACAAAAAAGCAACATTTATCTTTCAAGACAAGGAGGAGAAAATGAACTAACTTCAAGTATCTACTAGTTTGCTCAAACTGTTTTCTAATGCAACATAAATAAGAATGTCTAATTAGAAATAACAATGTGACTGGACAACCATAACAAGACTTTATTGCAGCAGCTGTGTTACCATCCATACATGAGGCCCTGAAATTGTTGTTCTCCCATTGTCACTGTCACATGTTACAATACAATCAAGCAAGGATCCATTTAAATAGCACAACCATAGCAAGACTCAGCATCCTCAGCCCAGTCCCCACATAGACTTCTCAACACAGCATGGGAAGGCACAAGAGGAAGAAAGCTCTTCTTAAAAATGACAGCTAAAGTAATAAAATAAAAGAAATGAAAAAAAAAAGTTACTGATTTTTTGATCAGTAAATTAGAGCCAAAGGAAACTCTGAGACCAATATTATTAATGCATAAGTCAGTCTATGTCCTTCCTTTCTCTGAAATATAGAGACTAGTAGTTAAAGTTGACCTCACGGGGTAGGGGGCTAGCGGGAATGAATACACAATGTGATTATTGATCAGCCCTAGAAAAGCCAAGAACTGCACTAGTGCAGATGTGATTTTTTTTCCCAGGGTCATTAATGATATATGTCGGAAAGTCAAAAGCTCTTATTCTGACATGCTGTAACAGGATCGCTAATTCTGAATAGAAGCATCATCCGAGGTTCAGAGAAATCCTAAAAACCAAATCAAAACGAAAAAAAGCCCTCCATTTTACTTCAATGTAACAATAATGTTTTCCTATTTGGCCACACCCACCAAGTTACTTCAGCATCTCAGTACTCTCAGCAGTAAAAAATAGAAGAAAACTTGAAAGAACATCCACAATTCTGACAGTATTTGACAAAAAAGTCGGTTACAAATACAAGCAAAGTCACCTCAATACTGTGTTATTACCTCCTTATTCAGATCAATGGCATTGATGATGTCTAGTCATGCATGTCTATGGAGATGCACATATACATGGGCAGCACAGTATTTTCCCGGCATCTAACAGTGCTTTTATATTTAATGATCTCATTAGGGTTTCCACTGCAAACCAATTTACACGGAGATGTAACATGGCCATTTGAAATCTTCAGCACAGGGGCTGATTGCAAACTGTATGGGCAGGGTATTTTCCCACCAATATGCTACTATGTGCTCAGTTTCTATCTTTAAATTGGGGGGGGGGGGGGGGGAAGTAACCGTTTTTATTTCCAGTGTCAGAACAAGGAAATACGTAGTTTTTTAATTTTTACATTATCTGCAGGAGAACAGGGACTGGATCATCAGCTTGCAGCCAATGCAGGAGTACAGTACATCGCACACATACACACACACCACCCACCCCTCCTTGCTGCCTCTTTCATTTGCCCCATCAATGGAAGCTACACACAAACCACATCCTCAGCTGCTGTAAGTGCACACGGTGCCATGAAATCAATTTGCACCAAACAAGAAGCCATACCGTTAGCTAAAACCAGAATGCCTTTGTGCTGTGTAAATCAAGACTTGAATGCAAGAAAAACAAGAGCATAATTAAAAGTAAACATTATGAATTGTTGATTTCCTACCCCAGCAAAAAGTTACACAAAGCAATGTTGTCCTATGTGCCCAAATTCCTCCCTGCCACAACTAACAATTACACCAGTGAGGAACAAACTTCAGTGCTTGAGTACATTCATACAGCACTGTAATGACCTGCCCATAGCAGACCTCAAACGCAAAAAGCTCTATGTTTAATACCAAGCAAATTTACTAGCTACAGCTATGTTCAAAAATTATTTCTACGGTGTTGCTATGAAATAAGCTGTGTGGAGAATTAAGAAATTCAAGGCAATAAATTAGTTTCTCTTACACCTAATATATCCTACTGCTCAAATTGCTACAGTAAAATCATTACCTTATAAATGTAAGTGTTGCCAAGCGTTAACCTGTTAACAGATTTAGAATTACAGCACTGTTGTTTGATTAACTATTAAAGCCTTACAGTAACAAAAAATTATTTTTGAAATAACACCAGCAAGTTGTTGCTAAGTCCTCCACACACACACTATTATAAAGGAATTGTAAAGCACTGAAACAAGCTTTCAGGCAATACTTCCTTAACTCTTTTCAAAATCCCATTTAAGAAAAAGGGCGGGGGGAGGAATGGGAGAGGGAAGAGACACAGGAAGAGGGGAGAGAGAAAGGGCAGAAGGGCAAGGGAGAGGACTGTGCCCTGAAACACAAGGAGGGATAATCATACTCAGTAAGCCATAAAATATTCTGTTAAACATTACCTTCTGAGATAGCAATGTTTAGCACTGAGAAGCGACACAAAACACACACCACCAAAACCTCATTTTCCATTGTTGGGTTACTTATTTTTATGTATGTGTGTTTTACTGTAAGCTCTTGCAAAGCACAAAACAGCATGGATGAGCTCTATTTTAGGAAGCTTTCTCAAACGTTTAAGAACTTAAGCAGGTAATTAAGGCGTTCAATCACTGTTTTTCCATTCTCTGCAACATTTCTGAATGTCAAGCATGCAGACTATGCCCAGGCCCAAGCTCAGACACTCTGCATTTCACAGATCTCAAACCAGCCAAGCTGAAGCTCACTTTGCACAGGCTGAGACTCAGGACCCACTGAGCTGCTTGAAGTGCACACAGCCTTGGCTCAGTGACGCCCAGCCCCAAAATGGCAGAGGACAGTGCTGAAGGCCAATCTGTGGACAGCCAGTGTCTCAGAAATACCTTAATTTTACCTCCTTTTCGCTAATGTACACAGATACCCCCGAATATCACTTGATCCACAAGTATAATTTGCGACGATGAGCTTTTTTACACTTAGTAGTAAGACAGATGACTGCTTGTAGTTTAAAAGAAGAATCACAAGTTTCTAAGTTCACCAGCAGTTTTACAGATAAGAAGATGTCTGCTGTTGCTTCATTACTCTGTTAATTGATTTTGGAGTTTTCTGTAGATCTCATCATTAAAAGCTACTTCCAGTACATATGTGATACATCCAACTTTGTAATATTCCTAATCTTGTACTGGCCTATCACTGTCAGCATAGAAAAGCAAACAGGTATAGCCAGTACAACAACAGCGGTATTACCATAAAACATGAAGTATGGCAACTACTTTTCTCCTCTATTTATGTATTTACTTTTATAAACACAAAGGGAAGAAAGGAACAGTCCCATGTATCAAATTACTATAAAGCACAAGATGACTTTATTTGGATTTCAAAGCTCCCAGACAAGAGAAAAGAAACTAAACTCAAACCAAATCATTCAGCTGTCAGTTGGTCCAGCTTATTTTGGTCTGAAGTGCTGAACTATCTCTGTGGAACATCACTGCAATGTATCTTCCAGAGACAAACAGATTCCATCTGCTCCTCATAAATACAATTTCAAGGCACATTTTCCCAAGCCTGTTAACTTTGCTCTCATTTAGGCACAATGTAAGGCATGCTTCAGATTTTGGCAGGTCAGGACACTGTAGACATCACAAGATAAACCCTGACAACTCTGTTCAGAACTACTCCACCTTCCTCACATAAACAGGTACATGTGCTTCCCCTCCCTTTGCCATTTAATCAGACTTTAAATCTTTGGGCCAATCCCTCATCTACAGCATACAAGTTGTTTCTTCAGAAATACAGACAGAAATTTACCGAAGCGCAGAAAATTATTGTGTATTACATCCTCCAAGAAAGAGAAGGGCCTGGATGGACATCCATCCCCCAAACCATTCCTGAGCTCACTGCTGGCCTTGGGAACAGGAAGGTAGAAATAAGAGCAGACAGAATAAAAAGAAGAGGAACAAAACCCATCCTCTACATAGAAACCCTTGTACAGCCTCAGCGTACAAATGCTGAGCAACTACTTAAAAACAAAACAACCTCCCCACAATTATCACTGATAGGATAGTAAGCAAACAAGCCTGCAAGGAAGAAAGGTCTGGTGTTGCCTGTTTGTTTATTTTCCATACAACTGCAACTTGCAAGGCAAATCTATCAGCTGGCAAGACAAACATCACTTAAACCAAGAACATGAATCTGTTTGCACCATCAAATACTATAGTTAGACTTTATTCCTCCTTTCAAAGAAACGTGCCTGTGTACCACATATACACCAAAACCCTCCCCTCATTCACTCTTTGTGACAGAGAACTCACACGCCCTCATTACTACATCCACACATCTTCCACCGCATCCCGGGTCCCTGTCCATCCCACTCACTGCAGCACTGACTGACTGACTTCCACTCTCCTACCCAGCTCCACCCCACCTCCATCACCACCATGCCTCCAAGCCGCAGCTCTCACCACACACTGCCTACCTGTCAGATCCCTTCTGGATCACCTGAGGGCAGCGCGGTCCCTCTCCCGGGCCACTGCCAGCTCGCAGTCCCAGTGTAAAGGCCACTTCTTTTCCCCAGTCTTCCCTTAGCCTGCTCGCTATTCAGCCCTGCTTTCTCAGATCTCCACAGCGCTTCTGATTCTTCCTTCCAGAAGCACCTTCACCTCCTCTCTCTCAAACCTGTTTGGGCCCTTCGTGATAAATTCTTCTACCTGGGCTCTCCCTCACTTGTATGGCTTCAGTCCCTGTTCACTGGCTCCTTGTTTGGCAGGACAGTCAGCAAGTGCCTCCTCCCTTCCCCTTCTGTCCTGTTCCCTAGAAGATGCACATTCTTTATGCATTTCTATCTTCAGTTGCTACAGTCATCAACATCTTGGCCACCAAGATGTTCCCCTCTGCTCTATTCAGGTAACTGCTGCTAACAGCACAGTGCTCTCCCAAAAATCAAAACAATGCCAACACCCAGGTCAAATGCCTCACACGTGAGGTTCAAGTGCCATTCTTTTCCCTCAAGGACCTCCACAGTTCCACATACTCTCTTTTGTGTGGGCAGTGATTCACTCTCCCTAATGCATCTTTTGTATTGGTTTCACACTTACAACCTTGTGTTTTGACGCTGCATTTAGAACTGTTCTTTCACTATTTTTCCATTCAGTCTTAAAAGCGTGTTTTCCACAAATGACTCAAAATTATTTTCCAAAATTAAATTCATGCCTCAGTTTTGTTGGTTTTTCCCCCCCCCAATACATAATATGTGTAGTAGGTATTGCTATATTCTAATTGGTACATACATTCCTCAAGGCAAGGACTTGAAATCTTTTATACATGCTCTTTTATATACTTTATTATAGAGTGCTCTTATTATAGAGTATATACTTTATTATATACTAAATTATAGATAACACTTATTATCAAATGTTCCAACTTCAAACAATTTCTAAGAGCAAATTATCATTATGAGGTCAAGCCTCACCTTTTTAAAGAGTCGAAGTCCCTCTTTTCATCACAGGCACAGCCAGAAGTTGAGAAACCAAGATTCTTTCCCATGAGCCCCAAAAGTAAACTAATCCCTTCTTCTGCCTACCCAGAGTTCACCTCTTAGTGAACCAAAAGGACTATCAGATAGTAAAGAAACGAACAAAGCACAAATCATGTCACTAACCTCTCGCCTCTCTGCTTTACTGAAATACAGGTTTACAGCCAATTGTATTCATTTACGGGATATTAATAACAAGAAGCAAAAAGCATAACAATGTATACATTTCAAGTGCACATGTCACCAAAGGAAACACAGGAAAAATGAGCTGCATGGAACATCAAATTGAAGTATAAGATCCCTAGTGGTGAGTCTCACTTCAGCAAGGTATTCTTCCAGGGCTTAGTCTCTTTCTACAGCTGGGACTGTAAGCCTGATTTAAAAGCTTTCTAACTCACTTTCCTCCAGGACGTGCATGGTGCTTTCTATCACACGTTTTACCATTCTGCAAATACAAACACTCCTGGTCTCTCAGGGTGACACTTAAGCAAGAAGGTTTTCCACCAGAGAAGTACAATGTAACTGTGACTCTTTAACTCCAAGAGCAGAATTTGAGCCACACTGCTAAGTCCTTAAACCTGTTACACAACAAATAAGCATGGATTATGGCGTGGCTGGTTCATCATGGGATGTTTTGTGATGCTATTCCTAACACACAAATGCCGTTTGCCTCAGCCACACACATAAAGATCATTCTTCTATTTTTCATTAACCATCTTTTTTATCACTTACCCTCTTCTGCATCTGACCCATTTATTACTCAACTACTCCCTATTTAATATATTTTTACACTATGAAGAGTGCTAAATAATCACGGTGCAACAGCACAGTATTATACCTATTCTGTATACAAGCGACTGCTTGCACTACAGTTGACACTTCTTACTATGAAAACAAAGCATTTATAACTATATATTACCTTTAGTACTCCATGGCTACTCCACTTGCAGTGGAGAGCATACCAATAATATGCTCTAGTACACCAAATAAAAAGAAGCAATCTACACTAAGGTTTTATTTCAGTGGAAATCTCTCGAAAAACTAAGAAAATGTTTGGCTAGAAGCACATTTTTAGGCAGGTGCAATCTGATTTTGGCAGGTTTACAACAGTCAGCTACAATGTTTGCTAATACTTTAGAGGATTTTGGATTTTATTTTTTTTTAACAGGTTCAGATAAGCACACCCATATTTACTTACTTAGGTAATGGGTACGTTTATCAAAGTCACTGTTTATAATCTGAAGAGAAGATTTCCTCACAAGAAAAAACTGGCCACGTTAACAAAAAAAACAAAGTCACCCAGCCTCACAACTTGACTTACAGTAAAAAACACATTCTTTAAAGAAAAAACACACACAGCACTATTACTACTGTATACAGGGTCACAAGTACAGCACCTTACCTATAATAATGATTTTCTAAACATAAGGAAACCTTTTTCGTAAGACCCATGTCTGAGGCTTGTAATCAAGTAGAGAACTCCTTTCAACATCACAACTCTCAAGATACCGCTTTGCTAAGTATCATTCCTCATTCTACCACACTTCTCTACCCTTTCGGGTACCTCCCAAACTTCCCATATGTGATCAACTCAATCAACATATAAAGTCAAAGTGATAATTAAAAACACTATCCAAAACTAGGTATGGTTAAAACTTGCACAGAAGGCACTCAAATACCATGATATACCCAAAGTCAGGAGCGGTTTTTGAATGTAACTTCGCTGTGGATTCTCCCATTTGCCTTTTGAGCTTTTACAGTACATTCAGTCACGTCTCAAGCTTCTTCCAACAACTGTGAAGCCAAGGAACTTTCTGTTTTCAGAGGCTTACATCTCCTGTTTTGCAGCCACTGGACTGCAGAAAAAGGGGCTTCAGGAAATGATCCCCATCTCCTCTGACAAAATCATAGAAGGAGGAATACCATAACTATAGCAAACAGATGTGGTACTCCTTTCCTCCTCTGCTTCACCCCTAAAACACTCCTCAGAAGACTAAGGCAGCTTACCTATCTATAAACATCTAATGCTTTAGGTCATATAATAATATGCTATAGGGCATATAATAATAATGCTATAGGGCCAATATAATCCCTCCACATACTCATTCAGTGGATGGTCAGGTGTACAAAGCATGTGTAGCCTGCACTTAACTCCATGGAATTTACATGTATCAAAAAATGAGGCAAAAGAAAACTACTTGGTTTGGGAAAATAATAACATTTTATTTAGGTATATAGTGTTTGAGATCTAGGTTCATAAATATTTTCCTTAATGCTTTCAGCTAGACTTAACAAAATTAATAATGCTAAAGATAAATACAGTGTTGAAAACCATCTCAACTTGACAAGCCATAAAAAAAATCAAGGTACCCACTGACAGACATCCAGAGCCATATACTCCTTAGTCCCAGCTATTTCTCCTGCAGGACACAAGTCCTTTGTTATATCTGCCAGGTGCCTTGTGATGCAGATGTGGCATAGACATTGCAAAACCTTGAATGGTACTAAAAATACCTTGATCTTCTGCCAGAATGTTTCTAAGTAAACCATAACCCTGAATATAAGTAGAATAGATGGTGATAATACTACTGTAAGACAAGCCAGCTCTGAGGGAGCAGACAAACCTCACTGTGTCTCATTGGTTTTGCATTTGCAGATTATAAACAGTGACTTTGCAAAACTAAGTCCATCTTGGGTATAGCTAAAGGCAGCTGCAGCATGTAACACTGAAACCACTAAGGATTGGGTTGTTTTGACACAAATTATTAGGTATCCTTGTAAAAGAGAAGTCTAACAGGCCAACCCTCTGAGACACATCAATGATGTCAGAAAATAAAGGTCTGGATTAGGATCTATTTCAACACTTTACTCTCTAGCACATTATCACCTTCAGACTTGTGAAGACGACGTTCCTCCATATGCTGCAGACCACAAACCAAAGGTACAGAGGGTGGTCTCATGCTGCTACCTAGATGCTTCCTCATGCTGCCTTCCAGATGACTGGACCAACTGAGGCTGGTCCAGCCTCTGAAACAGTGTTTAGCCACCATGGGGCAGCATGGTACCTCCTGCACAAGGTAGCTGTTCTTTGGGAGCTCCATTACAGCAGTTTTATATAGCTCTCTTATTACAGAATCATAGAAGGGTTTGGTTTGGAAAGGACCTTAAGATCATCTAGTTCCAACACCCCTGCCATCAGCAGGGACACCTCACACTAAACCATATTGCCCAAGGCTCTGTCCAACCTGGCCTTGAACACCTCCAGGGTTGGAGCATTCACAACTTCCTTGGGCAACCTATTCCAGTGCCTCACCACCCTCACTGTGAAGAAATTCTTCCTTACATCTAACCTGAACTTCCCCTGTTTAAGTTTAAACCCATTACCCCTTGTCCTATCACTACAGTCCCTGATGAAGAGTCCCTCCCCAGCATTCTTGTAGACCCCCTTCAGATACTGGAAGGCTGCTCTGAGGTCTCCACGCAGCCTTCTCTTCTCCAGGCTGAACAGCCCCAACTTTCTCAGCCTGTCTTCATACGGGAGGTGCTCCAGTCCTCTTATCATCCTCGTGGCCCTCCTCTGGACTTGCTCCAACAGCTCCATGTCCTTCTTATGTTGAGGACACCAGAACTGGACACAATACTCCAAGTGAGGTCTCACGAGAGCAGAGTAGAGGGGCAGGATCACCTGGTCATGCTTCTTTGGATGCAGCCCAGGATATGGTTGGCTTTCTGGGCTGCAAGCGCACACTGAAGCCAGCTCATGTTCAGTTTCTCATCAACCAACACCCCTAAGTCCTTATTCCATGAGGATCTCTCATCTCAGGGCTAGCAGAGAGATTGCCAGCTCACAAGAGGTTCAGGCATGTTGAAGTCATTCTTGGTAACAAACTGCAAGTCAAATACTAAGCTGAGTCAGATGGGTGTCCATCCCAAGCTACCACACCAAGTTTAGTGAAGTCACTGCACATTTACACTCACGTGAGAAGGGAGACAGACCAGCCCCTCAGTTTTTAAGTGCAAGACTGACATTTATCTTCCCTATACATTTGGAATTACTTCTGTTTGCACAAGACTTTGGTTTAAACCCTGCCTGAGCCTATGAGGTGCAGATCAGCTGGAAACCAAGGTGCCCAAAACTCTAAGTTCCCAATTCACCTAATGCCTTTGCCACTACCTGATTCAAATGATGCTCAACATTTGCAAATGGACAAACTCGTGAAAGAAAAGCCCATCTAGGGCTAAGAAACCAGCATGACACAGATGCGACCTCTATCTTAAGAAGCAACTGAGCTGCAAACTGGTCAAACTGGGAAAGTCCCCCTCTCCAGGGGTTACCACCAAAGGCTTCTCCCAGTGCTCCTTCCCCAAGCAGCCACCACTGAGCACTGTCAGAGGGAGGATACTGGAGCACATGAACCTTCCGCCTGACCCAGTTCAGACCCTGTTATGTTCTGATGACTATCCATAACAAATCTTAAGCCATCTGCTACTGTACAGGAAAAAAACTGAAGGTCCCCTGTGTTCCAATCTTACAGCCCAGCTACCTCCAGCCAAAGAGGGGGGGAGTAATTTTTATGTGACCACAGAATTTTAGGGCAAGCCTTATCTTTCACCCCGAGCTGCAAAACAGCCAGCACTGCAGCTGCCCAGTACACAGCCAGCACCTCCAGCAGAGCAGTGGGAACACACCTCGCCAAGGTAACTCTCTTCCATGCCTTTTTATGCACATATGTGAGAGGTCAACAGTCTCCAGAAAAGCTGACAACTTTCAAGTTGGGAAGGCAAACAGTGCTAGTTCCCTGGGACACAAAAATAGAAGAAAAACAAAAAAGCTCTAAACACACACACAGCTCCTCCCACTCTGCTACCTGCTCTGCTTCTGTGTCACAACTTCTGACCGCGCAGGCTCTCAGGAACACGGACACCTTCCTTACCGCAAACAAGATGCTGCCACAGCTGCCTATGAGGAGCTTCCAAAACATCTTCCTTGCGCCTTCATCAAATGGACTCCAGTGACCAACTCAAGCCAGGTGTCTTGCACCCAAAGCAGACGAACAGAAATCAGGCTAGAAAACATCCGTAATTAATTGCAGAGATTTTTTTCTTAAGCAATGACATTTTTAACGATATCTTTGTAAAGATGTTGTAAGATTTAAGTACCCAAACACCATTAGATTTCTTGGGTGAATGGCATGCTACTATGAAGAAAGAAATGACATTACCAGTGCTTTTGCACTAACAGACACACACACCAGCCTTCACAGCTTTCACTGTACGACCAATAGTTTCTCTGAAACAGTGAAACTCATCTGTAGAGATTTTGCGGCTAACAAGCATTTGATTTCACTTTCCAGAAACAATGCAGCCATTGTATTACAAATACCATCAAATGAAATTTTAATTATTTTCTAAGAGTCACTTGGTAGCTGTTAATGAAGGCAAACTGTTAGGGAAACCCTGCCAAAAGAAAGTAATGACCAGATGTGTATCAGTGCACTAAGGTCTAATTTAACTGAATAACAACTATAAATCATTATAAAGAGTCGGACCCATCTATTATCAGCACTCATCCCAACAGTCCTTTTAAAGTATTTCTCCTAACCAGAATCTGTATAAACCCTCAAAGAAGTAGTTTAGAAACCATGTAAGTATCTGAAAGGAGAAAGAGCAGTAATTTTACAAGGCTTTCCAGTTTAAATCCCAAATTGTTTTCAGTAACTTCTATTAACCTCTCTTTACAGCTTTTTTAGAGTTCATAATGCTTCCTGCAACCTAAAACAAAACAAACTGCAGAGATGTCAGAAAGTTAAGGATGCACACTTTAATTACCCTACGTTAATAACATTTGTCATCTACATTAACATTGTAAATGAAAACAACACATGCAGATTTGGGGCTCTGCTTGCAATAGCTTTTACCCTTGCTGCCACGCCTGTGCGGTAGCAGCTAATTAAGGCTGTTGCTAGGCTGTGAGATACTACATTCTAACTACTTGTATTGCAAAAACAGTGATTTATAATCCAGCTCGGTTTTAACTGCACGGTGTGTGGCTCTGAGAAAAGACTCACATTTCATACTGATATTATTAGACCGATATTTTTCACAAAGCTGAAAGGAACTATGTTTCCGTATACGTTAAGTAACTCGAAAGCAACCGAAGGAACAGCTTGTATCACCTTACATTTCCTTATAAGGGATTTGCAACCCAAAAATATTTAAACTACTCCGATAGCCCTTTGATATAAACATACTAAACACCAAGGCATGAAACCACAACGCATCTTCAACACAGCGCAGAAATATCCAACTTAAAAGATGCTTCATTTGTGAACGCTTCTTTATTAGAAGAATTCTTATTGCTTCACTGGTTCATATTCCCACGTCTCCAGACTATTGACCAAATAAGTGTAACAACATCTATGCATTTTATAATTAAGTTATCTCCACATTATTGTTCTTGTTCTCCACTGGTGAAAGCCCTAAAGGAAGAAATGCAGCTGCTGAGCACTGAAGGCAATCCTCATTAAAGTACCTTAGAGAACAAAGGCTGAAGCTAAAAGTTGGGCTCATTCATTCAGCACAATAAAATCTTTCCAGGGAGAGGCTCCACAATTATCAAATATCAATCAAACATGCACAAAAATCACAACTCTTCACCCATCAATCCTAGCACTCACAGAAGATTTCTTGGGAATGTTATGATTGTTTATAATTATTTGATTTACTTATTACAGAAATGCAACCAACAACTGAAGAACTACTTGCAGGGTTTTAATTACTCTCTTAAGTGCCCTGCCATGAAGTTTGTTCTAACATTTTTTCAGCTGGCCAAGAAAAGCAACACATGTCAAGGTCAGAAAGAAATAGCTGGTTCTTGCTTCATCTGAATTCCAGTTCTAGGCAACAAAAAATCCAGCAATTTAAACAGGAAATTGGCTTGATAGTTCTGAATTCATCTTTTCCATGAAGAGAGAAGCAACATACCACAAGTCTGCCTGCTTCTGCTCGTTTCAGCACTGAGGGAAAATAAAAATAAATTTAAGAAGTATCAGATTTGGTCTTGCTGGAGAGGATCGACAAGCAGTGGCTGGTTTAATAAAGCTATTCTTCAGTGAAGCACATGAGATCTAAGTTGCAGAGCAAAGCAATGTGTTGCTTTCCTAACACTACAATGTTTGTTTCTAGTATGAACTGGAGTCTCTTGTACAAAAGAAGATAATCAAGGGCAAGTGCCACCAGGTCACCACTCATTGTCATACAAGCTAGTGTAGTTTCGGTGACACTGCAAGAACTCTGTGGCTTTATTTTGGCTGACCTAGAGCTTAACCACTGTACTTTCCCACCCCCACCCCCCCTTTTTATTAGAATAAAAAGCCATTTTATGACAAACACTGTCCATATTTGGTACAAAGATAACAAAGCATGCACAATGAGGACATTTCCTTATTTCCTTAAAATCTAAGTCACCATAGCAGTGATTCACAGGGAGAAAAAATACTTTTTCTAAAACCAGTGCCATCACTTCATTGTAAGAACAGCCAGAGAGATGAGACCAATGCCCCAACTTCAGAAGGCACAAAGTAATTCAGAAGCAGGCACTGTGTTCTTCGTACTTTGAGTAGCCCTCTTAAGACACAAGCTGTATGTCATAACCTCTCCATCAGTCAGCCTGAGCTGTAAGGTTTTACAGTGGTAATACCCCGGTATAGCGAGTCCCACAGATGAAATGTCTTTTGAGAGGTTGACTCATTCTGGCACTCAGCCACATGAAGACTCCTCTTTTCACTCAAGCACAACTCCACAAACTGTTACAGGCAACGGTAGTTTTGAATATAAGTTCAATGTAGAATATTGGTAAAATACCTTGCGCCTAAAGCAACTTTTTTCTCAATACGTACATTTAACTTGAAAGAGATATTAAGCCAGTTATACAGTACAGTAAATTTTACATAGCTGCATGGGCACAGACAAGCAATATACACAAAGAAAGAGGCATTAATTGAAACTTTCAAAGTAACCAAAGAAACTTACACAAGTTATTCTGGAGGTTCTTTTGAAAACTTCAGATGTGCTTTTTGCAAGTCTCCTCCTTTGCTCTTGTAAGGGTTAATCAGATAATTTAGTGATAAGTACTCAAGAATGCATAGTCAGAAAGGCAAAAAAATCTCTTGAGGAAAGGAGGAAAGAGGGGAGGGAGTAGAAGAAAAATGAGAGAGGGAGGGAGGTTACAGAGTGAGTTTTTGAAGGAAGTACTGGAAAAACTTTTTGGTCCACCTTAAGTGCATGGGGGTTCATTATGCTTTAATTGCTACTTTGAAAATGCTCTGTTTTGTCTACAGAGCAAGCCAGAAAGTATTTGCAACCATTAAATTTCCAGGTATTACCCAAAACAGCCATTTAAAAGGACACGTAGCAGACACTATTTAAAATTTAGTAAGTATTCTGTATTGTCTGAGGAAATCTATGATGTTCTGAGCCTCACAGCTTGGCACTCTTACAGGATGTATTTAAAACTGATAGTTTACAAATCTACTTTCCTAAAATACGGAGTCTTAGCATTTCCACATGTTTTGTTGTGTACTGCCTGAATAAAAATATCTGATGCACATAATTTATAGCGTCCTAGAGTGGCCTGCATTAGAGAAAGCCTCATCCGTCTCCTCATTCCACATAAAACCATTCAACTGCTCTGAATGGTAACGTCAGCATTTCATAATTATAACTCTAAATTAAGGCTTTTGAATTGTTATTCCCCAGGAAAACTTGCACCTACATTTTACAATGAGAGAAAAAATATCAAAATACATCTTACTAAAGGTTTATGAATGAATCCATTGTATCACTGACAAAAACACGCATAAAGCCAAAATCTATGCCATTTCCACATTACTTTTTTTTCCTTCTACAGCAACAAGAGTCCACCTAAAGTTATTTTCCTTTCTGAAACCAAATGCAGAGGGTGGGCTGCTCTGTAAATACTGGCTTTTCAGACATCTTTAAAATAAAAATCCAGGTTATCAAAGACAGAACGAGAAGAAAGTTAACTCATTAACTGAAACTTTACACAAGCCCAAATTCTGCAAACACTTATGCAACTGAGTAACTTTACACACAGAAATAATCTGATTAAATCCAGTGAGGCTACCCTTTTTCTCAAAGCCACTCATACCTATGAAGTGTGAGTAGTCTCACATCACAATAGGTTTAACAGAAAGCGAAATCAGAGATTTCAGTGTGAAACTTCAAAATTTATTCCAAAAAGGCAGTACTTCAAACACTTGACCAAATTCTAAGCCAAAAACCCCACAATATTTAAAATTATTTTAAATGAAACCTGAAATTTGCCAAATGACGTGCAAATATTTTTCAAACAGTTAATTGGCTCCAGAGATATTAACTAGGTTACTAATTTAGGCAAAAACATTTAAGTCTCAGGTATCTCTATAAACCATCATGTTTAAGCGCTTAACAAGGACAGCTTGCTTTTCAAAGTGCTTATTACTGAAATTCCCGTTGACTGCAATGGGATTTCTAAGTACTCAGCTCTTCTGAGTAAGGGAATACTTAATACCAGGACACAGGAGTGCAAATTTAGAAGTCTATAATTAGGTCATCCAGATTTTAGAGTTTTTGTCTGAATGACTAATTTGTGCATTGTTCTAGAGATGATAAACTATCACACACACAAAAAAAGCCAAACCCAAAACCCCAGAAATCATGACACAGTAAAAGAAAAAGCACACACCTTTTCAAAGAATTATATGAGAAGATGCCAACAGAAGACTGGAGCTTTGATCTTTTTAATAATCACTCATACAGTGGCAGAAATATCCTTAACCCTCCAAAATACATTCAGCCAACATTACAAGATGCAGTGCTTTCTCAATGAGCATTAAATAGAGGATGACTTCACGTAAGAAGTCCTTTAATCCTTCCTGTATTAGTTTGTTGCCTAAGCACATAGCAAAACCCTCCCTGTTGTACCTCTCCCTGTATCTGCAGATAGCATTCTCTACAACTTGGATGCAGTAAGCTGCAGTTCATTTTTCATATGTAGAATCAATACTGTTAAGTGGGAATCTGAACGTTTTTTTTCCCCTTGTATGAATGCTTGTAGCCATTATTGAATCATTTCTCATCTGCTATCTTACATAATGTCGGTGTTCGCTCTTTCAACTTTTGCCTTTGTTTCTGCTGCATGCCCACTTTCAGAACCTGCTTCCAGACTCATTTTGGAGGCATTTAGTCATAGCAGGGTGGCAAAAGCACTTCCTTGAGATGCTCACTTTGTGCTATGTTAAACAAACACACACCAAAAAAAGCACACCAAACATTAGAAGTCACTTTCTGATACTTTCATTGATTTTTCTTCTCCTCAATTTTAGGGTGTTAGTGAGTCAGCTCCCAAATGAAACTGATGCTGGAAAGCTGTCAGGAAAATATTTATGTCTTGCAAGTTATTAAGTATTGTGAATGTTTACGGTTTAATTTAGAAAAATTATCTGTTACCAATACTTCAACCCTCTCCATCACGTATTTCCTAATGTTACCTGCCCATAACCGAAAGACAGATCAATATACGTTTGATGACCACCAAACATAAATTGCCCATTTGTAGTATTGATCAGCAGCTTTTTTTACACGTGCAGTAGTTTGAGGGAATAACAGGCACTTGGCAGTATCAACACTGCGCTGACAGAAAGAGAAACTGGCTGGCGCTCGTGCAACATCATGTCGGTAGATACCACGTCCATCAAACACTGACAGTTTGGCAGATCAGGCACTCTCTGCCATAATGTCATAATGACTTCAATTTACTTCTCCGCAGCACCCAAGGGCTGCGATTTCATCAGCCATCCAAGTCTCTTCTCTTCAAGAACAAGACTCTTGCTTTTACATCCTTGACAGCTCCATACATTTCCTTAAAGTTTCCTAGCAGGCATAACCAGAACAGTAAGAAACACAAAGCTGTTACCGCTTCCCTCATAATTTATATGAATAACTAAAGTTTCACTTAGCAACTAAAATTTCATGCTTAAGATTCAAACACGGGCTAGTTTCAAGTGCTGAAGAACAAACGGAAACAGGAGGAAACCCAATGAAACCTGCTGGAGTAGCAAGTTTTACAAGCCTGAGGTAGGTAGGGCTGCCTACACTTTTAAGTGAAGATTAAGATGCTAGTATTTGACTTCCAGAGATGTACTTCCATCTATCGAGAAGAAGCAATAACAGTTTTAATCAAAGATGAAGGAAAGCACAGACTGCTATGCATGTTTGGGCCCCAATGGGAGAGAACAGATACATCACTGCATGAAGTCACCAAGACATCATTAGTAATCAGGAGATACTCAGGTATTTCCTCACAGTTAAGTCAGATGCCGCAACAAGGGCAATGATGGCATCAATCAACAGTTGAAATGAAACTGTCTGAGCTTTGGCATAAAAATGTTAAAGGGTCCTTAACTTCACTGCACCACTACTTTTAACTAGACAGGTATCTTTGCCTCCTCTTCCTTTCCACCTCCCAACTAGTTCTTCTCTGATGGCTAAAATAATTAGTTAAATATTTCACATCATCTTGAATAGTGCAATCTGAATCTTTTCCTTTAAAACTTAACAAGCGGAACAAAAAGAAGTGCATCAAACCTTTTCTTCTGAAAGAACAGAGACTCAGAATTGAGAAATCAAACACAGGTTTCTGTATGCAATGTCTGCTTGCCACAGGAAACATTTTCTTCTTGTAAAGTGCAGCAGCTTAACCTACACTTCTGGTAAAGTGGAGGGAGAAAAGCTTTACCACCTGAAAGTGAAGACAGGGGGCAAGGAGGCAGTCTTTCCACCAGAGGACTTCAAAGCACACCCTAACTCAAACTAAAACACCTCAATGCTTCCAGTGGAGGTTAACCATCACCTCCACACCATATCCCTGCCCTTCCTGCAGCTCCAGCATAAAGGCCCCCATGTCCCCACCTCTCCCTCCTCTGCCCCTCCACCAGGGCTCTGCCCTCCACGCCTGTGACAAATGAAGACACCATGCCACGAGGGACACGGGCTACTTTTTATAGGATCTGGGTGCTCAAGAAGCCTGGCCCACTGGGCCAGAAAGGGTGGACAAGAGACCCATACAGCATGAGGCACTCCAGCAAGGGGCACAACTTCCATGTTGTTGGGTCAGCATAAAGCAAACGATCCTTTCATTTCAGTTTGCACCACCGCAGTGGTTACATCCAATGTACAGAGGAAAAAAAAAGTTTGGTTTTATCATAAACCAACTTCTCAATCACTTAATAGCTTTTAAAAATGAAGCAACAAGAAACAATCCTAAAGCAAAGTTTATATAAGCTACCTAGCATACACAACCACAAGCGGTTGTTATATAAATACAGAATAATTACATCTTAATCCTCTGTTTTAAGAGATGGATCTCGTTAATCTGAAGAAGCATGCAAACTCTTCTTGTTTTGCTGTAAAACCTCTACCGATTATTAAATCAGTAAGATCAGGTACTACATGACCTAGCTCAAAATGCAGACACCTGCTACGTTACAGGGTGACTCGACTGGTCAGTAACCACAGGAAGAATAACTAAGCACAGGATGACTGAATCTGACTGCACCTGGTGATTTCATCAACACAGCCTTATCGCATTTTAGCATACTTGCCAATTGATACACCCCAACCAAATCCCTCCCTCCTCACCCTTGCAAAGTTGCACAGGACATCTAGTGTGTTCATGAGGTCTCTCAGAAGACCTGCTCTTCACATGTGTCAGTGCCACAACCACAGAAAAAAAAATGAGCGTGGATAAAAAACAAGAACCACCCCCAAACCCCACCTCTCAGTACTGATTCAGCCAGCCCACAGCAACCCTTTACTGAAAGAACGGCTACAGCACACTCAGGAAACAACCCAGCCCAGGACCACTGTTAAGGTGACCTCTCCACCAACAGTCACGGTGAAGTGTCATCTCCACGCCCAACTGCATGTACTGTTGTGCTTAAAATAAAGACCAAAAACACCCCAGATGTCTACTTTTGTCTGGGCAAGGGGAGGTACTTTTCACTCTTTGACCTTAGAGTTTGAACTTTGCTTTCAAAGCCTGAAAGTTCTCCTTTCACACAATGGAGAAGATACCATGTCCATACATGTCTCCAGATATTGACAACAGGGTCTAGTGAATACATCAGTCTTGCTTAATATTCGCACATTCCTACTGAGACTTTACAAGCAGTAAAACTGCTCACCTAGAACAAAGAAACAAGTTTGAGGTAAAATGCTACCTGGTACTGCTGTGAGCACTTCCTTGAAAATGTTAAAATATTGTTTTGCTTTACCCTAAACCTTTTAAAGTTGCAATATTATGTCTTTCACCTGGACCTTTCTAAAACAAACTTTTCATATTAGAAGTAATCACCTCCCCCCAGATAAACCCAATGCCGATATACAATTCTGCAACATTTATGCTGTCTGCAGGAGGAAGAGTTAGTTATTTTTTTAAAGGAGAATAAGTAATTCTCACTGACTTCTTTGCCTTGGAGTCTTCCAACCATACACCACAGAAGAGTCTTCTTTGCAGTGACACCTGCAGTGACTTCCTCTAAGCGCATATGCAAGCAGGCAGTGTCAAAACATGCTTCCTAAAGTGATGCCTGAGGGAAGTTTTTTGGCCAAAAGACATCCGTATAGGGGTTGCAGCATGAAAACTCAGAGAGGAGAGCAGCAATGCGCTTCCCTGCTCAACTGCTCCCGCTGTCACAACAGGGCATGTGGAGCAACGGGGCAAGAAGATCTCACCTATGGTATGTCAGCACTGCATTCATTAAATTGTTTCATTTAGTAAAGTCGGCATTTTAGCTCCCCTAAATCTTTTACACCTTCTCCTCATTGCTTTTAGAAAAACCCACAGGAACAAACGCTCCTGCCTGCTCCTTCAGTTCCCAACTCTGCACTCTGACATCCTGCAGGCATCCAAGTGGAAGTGACAGCAGGGACCCAAGCCCCCGACCTGCAGCAGCAGCAGGGCTATCCTGCATGCTGGTACTGTGTTCCATGCCCAGCTAGGCTTTTAAATCATCTTGAAGATGACAGCGTCCCTTAGGACAACTGCAATGCTATCATTTGGGCTGCCTGAGACCCTTCTGACTGAGCATAACTTACAGCTGACCTGGGAAGGGTACCAAACGCCTTAACATCTTGAAAAACACAGCCAGCGGGGAGCTGTAAGGATCCATGAACTTCATAGATCTGAAAACTACATCTGGGCATCAAGTGCTAAATCTAGCGCTCCGGGGCACTGCACACTTGTGACACTTCCAGGAGGACTCTGAATCCATAAACTAATGGTTGGATTACACTGATACATAAATACAGGGGTTTCACACAGTAGATAAATTGTTTCTCCTGCCATTTAACATAAATTATCTGGTTTTACATCCCAGTTAGGAACGTTTCAAAGACAAGCACTGTTTCTTCTCTTGAGTAAGCAAAGCAATTATTTGAGCTCTAAAATTAGGCAACAGTGAACTGTTAATTGCCTCTAAAACTAAACCCCCAGTTGTACAGACTGACCCACATGAGCAAATCTTTGCAGGCAGTTCAATAGGTTTCCAAGTAGCCACTAGCATCTGCCTACACAGATCAGCTTGCCAGACTAAGGACAAGCATCACATTACAAGCTTTGTACCCATGGCAAGTATGCTGATTAAATAAATAAAGAAATAAAGATCAGTTTCATTACTGACAGCATGGCAACCCCATGCCAAAACTTCAAAACCTATTTAATTTTGGACTCATGCTAATATTAGTTTAAAAACATCAAACCAATAATAATCCTTTAATCTTTAACCAAACAGCTACGTTTGTCCCTGGTTAAACTCTGCCAACACTGGAGATGAAGCGGAGATTAATTTGGTTCAATGAATTTGGCTTTTAACCTAGACAATAAAATTTACTTACATAAAAGCTCAAATCCCAACCGGCAATGTAAGGATGCCTTAGGGTACACTCTGGTTCTTGACAACCTTTATAGCTTTAAAATAAATCTGTGACTTTTGTTTCCACATGTATAGGCGTATACTATGCTTATATTATGAAGAAAATCAACACTGACTTTCAAGGGTTAACAGTATGATGCTTGCTAATGTATAACCTCAAAACTAGAAAGGACTACAAACAACCTACTTCTGCAAAACTGGAAGCAGGGGAATAAAAAACAAAAAAAGGAAATCTTTTGCTTTTTTTGCAAGATAGGAGAAGCAGAAATACTGAACAACCACAGGATTCTGAAGTCACTATGTTTAATTACGTTCTTACCTTTGGCATTAACTTTATCATACACTTATTCTAGTAAGCTAGTACACTACTTAGCTAGGCATCTTGTCATATTTGAGGAACTACAGAAAGCAATCTCTGTTTCTAAAGAAAATAATCTTGAGAATATTGCCTTCATTTTTCCATGATCTAACAAGTCATGTACCATTTTCTCTTAACAACTGACCTGTACTATAAACAAATATATTCACAGAGCACGCAGATGTGTTGTCCTGTATACACAGAGGACCAACTTGGCCTGACCAGCACCCCTGAAATCTCTACATTAGCAAGTACTGACAGCAAAGAGTTGAGGAGAATCCAGCCTGCGACGCCGAGGAGGAAGCAAGAAGACGGAAGTGCATCACAGCACGCTGCTGTACACACAAAGCGTTCCACATCATCATCATGTGTGGCCAAGGAGGCATTTGTACTTCCAAGGTTGCAAGTATTCTGTTTGCCTAGTTTTAAACAGATGTCCAACATCAATAAACAGAAGTGAAACCAACAATTTCACATTTTTCAAGTCCTGGCCTAGTAATACCAACGCTTTTTGTGTGTGTGTCTGTGCCCAGACAATGCCAAGGTTAGGATGACTGAGTCATAACACCACCCTATGGGGCCAGGCTGGGTAACCACTGCTAACACTGGAAAACTCTTACTCACAAGAAAGTGTATCTGAAGTCAGCGAGACTGCTCAGATGACTAAGAAGTGCTCTCTGATGTCAGCAGAGATTATTCAGTGAGGGCTCTGAAGGTTTTATTTTGCAGTAGCGTATGTGTGCACATGCACAGGAGCAGACATGACTACCTACAAGCCATGAATTCATCATTAACCTACAAGGCAGTATGGGTTACAGAGAAAAGCAGTCAGAAAGTAAGATAAATGACCCTATGGCATGACCTCAAGGTAGAAATAACCTGAGTGTAGGCTGTACCTACCTATACCAGGGCTAAATATGACACCAGGAGTCCAAGGTTGAAGTAAAGTACACAGAGGCACAAGATACATTCCATGAGCATCTCTCCTTCTGCTGGCTCAGTCCCCTGCCATCCTGCTACGCTTTCTATGCCACAGTGCATATTTAGCACACTTAATGCTGACCTCCAGTCTCACGTATGCTGATACAAGTTTAAATTAACATAACTGAAATCAGTGGAGAAACACAAACGAAATGCAGAGTAAGTGAGCAAGGCTCAGTCTCCAGGGTCAAGTTGACATAAGAATCTGTATCATTTTCTGACCATTGTCTAGAAGAAATTACGAAGCCATCTACACGTCCATGGGATGTGGCACCACTTTAATCCCAGCTGCACTGCTCAGAAAATACATAAAAGTCAGCTTTGTGCATATTTACTATGCCACACAGCTCTTACTAATAAGCTGAACTACCAAACCCAAAAAGTTGCTACTGCTATTTGCAAAAGTAGAGTATCTTTGCAGTGAAGGAAAATTGCATAAACAATACTTTACCCTACAGGCAAGCACTGTACTCATATGAATGCACCCATGCTACATGGCATGCCAAGCATTTTTCCTCCTTCGTTGCTCTCATCTCTGATGTGACTTTTCACCGTCATCTTTTCAGTTACTACCCTCTGTAAAGGGTACAAAGAGGGCTAACATAAAGACGAACGACCCTCATTTTTCCACGTAGCTGGCAGGTTAATTTCTGGGATGACCGAAGTACATTGGCATTGACCACATTTCCAGGCACCCAAAGAGCAAGGCAGAAACAGAGCCCCAGGGTGCTGTTTTCCTGCAAGCCTGAGGCAGGACTGGTCCCCACACAGAAACCAACCAAGTTTGGACGAAGCAGAAAGCACTTCCACAGCATCAACACACAGGCAGCCTTCAGTACCAGGGAAACTCTCGCCAAATTTTTGCCTCTTATTGCGGATACACGTTCAAACAGCAGCTGAGGATCTAATGCTGAAGTTGGCTTCCCCTCTACTCTAGTAAAATGCACAGTAAATTCAATTCTAATAACTTATTATTGTGAAGAGGGCTGTGGTAATTAACAGACATTTATTAGTGTTTAATTTGACAGCAGATACGCTTTGAAGAATTTTAATGACCCATTAATGGATCCTTACAACCACATATACACAGAGAAGATGCAATCAAGTCCCGAGACCAATTCCTACTATGTGTTTGTACACATCCCGGAACAAGAACAACAGATCACCACTGCTACTGAATGCCACCATATGACAACACCTATAATTATACTGTCCTAATAAATCATAATCTACTGTAAGCCTAAACCGCTGACTTTGTGTCAGATAAAAACAGATGCCTACCATGTTCCCACACACCTTTACCTGATCATCATGTTGTGGTTTGATTAGAGGATGGCTGTTAACAAAAGGAACTGATCAAAACTACAGACGCTTGGAAAAAGGAACTGCTGCATGTCCTCATTTTATCTCCTTTATAATGCTTAAAACATTAAGTTAATACTTCATTTTAACAGACCAGAAACATTATACACAGCACATTCTTTGTAAAAGTAACCAGACTTAAGGTCGTAGCAGTGAAAGTCACGTCTAGAAAATGTGCTTTCAGGACAGATTCATGAGTATTCACAGAAAAGACGGGGGATGAACAACAGACTTCCCATGTGCCTGGTTTTTTTTAATGGCTGGTTTTGCTGACACACATCTTTCACAAACTTAGCTAGTCCTAACAAATTCTATTCATTCACAGCAATTTCTTTGTTTCCTTTTTTAAGGAAGTTTGCTGCCAGCGCTGAACATCAATCAGCCTTAGGCGGCTGTCAGCATCCTGCCTGCTATCCTCCTAGACCTCTTGTGCCCACAGACCAGCTGCTTGGCATAGACCTGTCCTTCTCACGGGCCCCTTGCAACACTCTGATAGCTCCCATTTTCATCTTGATCTCAAACCTGCTCCGCTTCATATTCCTCCTCCAAAAACTCTCATGCTTAACATGCCACATCCACCCACTTATCCCAAGTCTCCACCACCTTTAGGTTTTAGGTGAATACTGACACCACCTCAAGTTCAGAAGTGCACAGCAGCTGGGAAACAGGGATTGTAGAGCAAAGCCGACCTGGGGGATAAGAGGCAGGGAACAGTGATCTGGGAAGCGTCTACGATAAGCAGTGATCAGTGCAGTGGGAACCAAGTCTTAAGTTCCTTAAAATAACTACACCAAAGAAAACTTCAGTTACTTCACACACATGCAAACATGTCCCAGGACCCCTGGTAATGGAGCAGGGCCACAGGTGCTAGGCACCAGACAAATACCAGGTATCTCCATACCATGCTGCTACACAGCTCTGCACACTCCCTGTCTCCTTCTCATGCTGCTGTGGGATGGCAGAGACCACCTGGCAGGCCAGTGCCACAGGAAACGAAACACACAAGATCTCAGTTAGACCGTGCCAACCTATTCCAGAGAGCGACATCCAGCGATGCTGTACAGGGACACAGTGACTGGGGGAGCTCCGGCCGCCACCTCAGCCTCACTGATCACGAAGAAAAGCACCACCAAGGGGCAATGATCATTTTACTACCTTAACACAGATAACTGCAGATGCCTGCCATGCTGATTTCTGATGAAAGAAAGAACAAAGACACCCACCTACAGAAAGTCAGTGTCCCGAGGCACAAGGGAAACGAGTTCTTCACCTTCAACAGTCTTCCTGGACATCCACAGCTCTTCCAAACACCCATTTTCTCCCCTTTTATTTCTGCATGGTCTTGTTACATTCTCCTTTCCTTTCAGGCTGTGTTCAGCTCCTCACGCCCTGCGTTTTCCTCTCCCCCAGCTTTTGCAGTGGCTGCTGCCTGCACCAGCTCTTCACTGCCTCTGCAGAGACTGACGCTGATGCCAGCCGTGAAAACGGCTGAGAGATCTTTACAAGTCAACTAGCTCATCTTGGCACAGCTCCGCTATCCCAAATGCAAGGTGTAACCTTGTGGGTGGAATTACACCGAGAGTACTTCTGGGTATCTGGTCTTCAGTAAACTTCACAGAGCTGCTGTAAAACTCCATGACAGAACCCTGAGTTATGCTTGACAAAATCCACTAGACCCTAAAAGCATGGAAGTGAAAGAGGGATGATTGTGAGGAGTGTTCTTATTGCTCCTCCGCAAAATTATTTTTCATACATTTTTTCCACATTCACATACCCCTATACCTACACAAATATTTTATTTTTAAAAGATTACTGAGAAAAATCAAACTGAAAACTTCATTTTGCACGGGAATTTTGAATGAGAAACTCAGATTTCAACCCTTCAAATACTGTTCTCTGTATAATACACTGAACAAAGCAGGATAAACTGGGTTTGTAAGAACAACAAAAATCTGTTTCATGTCTAGCATCTTCTTAGCTGTCAGACTCACACTTGTGATCATCTCGTACTTTTTCTTAGATGTTGAAGAGAGTGTAGCTTAAGAGGAAGTGTGTCCTCTTCTGCGGGAATAAGAGAAGACAGAGACTCTCCTGAGTGATGGCGGTTTTTCCCTCTGCAGGGGCAGTACCAACAGAGAGGGCAGCATTCCCCATCCCACCAAGCCAGCAACATTGTTGAAGGGTCCCGACATGCTGCAGAGTAACCTGCGCTCTGGTCTACACAACGACCCGCAAGAGAGAGGACTCAAGCCAAACTTCAGACAAACTTCTCAATCCTGCCACTGCCCTATGCTGCTCATCCTTCACCACATCTGTTACGCTCTCTCTCCCATCTCCTGTCCTCTGGGAGCACAAAACTCACGTACAAAGAAGCCACATTAAGGGGATAACCATCTGTCTTCCTCTCAAGTCTCATGATACAAGCCTTGACCCCTGGACATCAGAACCAGAGCCTGCAGGAGGCTGGGACAAGCTTTTTGCAAGGGGAGATGAGGACCTAGGCCTTAGAAGGGTAAGGAATTAGCCTGATTTCTTACATCTCAAGGACTCCGTTTCCTTCCCCTTCCTCTGCCTGCCAGACTGGCCAGTCCCAAGTGGATTCCTTTTTAGCTAATATTTTCCACTCCTCTTTCAAACCAGGTCGGCATTTCTCTTCTCAAACTTCTCGTTTCCCCCCTTATTTTCTGTCAGATCCAAGGAAGCGAAAACAGTTACAAGTCTCTCCACCAATCTTCGCCAGTGCTCCAAATCTATCTAAAAAGTTGCAGAAATCTTCACCTTACACTTCAGTTGCATTTCACATGGCAAGTACTGGAAAGTACTGGGCTACCTCAAGCTGTACACCAGGACAAAGTAGCAAAGAGGAGCACAAAAGCCACAACGCCTCCTGAAGCAGACAGCAGAAGATAAGAGTAGTATTGAGATATTACAGGACTCCACTGTGGTTCTCATGTTCCTATGAAGACTCAGAGGGGACACCCTGGTTTGCAATTTTATGCCTAGACTGGAGATGAACACATGACCTGCAGTACACAGGTAGCAGTTAAAATATTTTGTTATGGAGGGGTAAACACAAAGACAGCTTGTTTGCAGGTTAGAACAAGGGCACACAGAAGTCATCAGTCTACTGCACAGCATACACATTATCGTGACTAAACAAGAATGCTCTCTGTTCTGCACTGAAACAGTAGGAGACACAACAGCAGACAATTCACCAACAGGTATTTTAACATGTCATATTCAGTGTCCTGCATGAATTTCACAAATTACCTTACTGCTTTCACTCCATCCTTCAGACTTTTACCAAGCCAGGCCAGCCCACTGCAATACCCAGGCTCCTTAGACATCCACTTCAGAGCATTCAAATCTGGAGGAAAAGGCTGCCCACAGTCTAGATGACACTTCTGAGTTCCAGCCACCCTCCTTTTAAGTGCATGGAACTTTTAAGTGAAATATTAGCCATCCTCGCCTTTTCCACTGCTTACTTTCGTGATACAAATACATGGCAACCTATAATCCCTAATCAACCTAGAAAATAAATGACTGATAAACCAATCTGCTTGTAACCCCATTAACAGATTCCGGCTTCAGTATCAACAGGGTAATTTGCTGAGACTATTTTTAATCCTGACTGCTAAACCATTAATCCCACGATTTCCACATATTTCCCCACAACCACCACCACATTTACCCAAGGTTACCAACAATTTTGGAACTCCATTAAAGAGCAAATAAATAAATAACATTTGCAAATATACACCTCTTGGCACAGGAGAACTGGGAGACTCCGATTACTCGGTTGATCCTGTTAAAGCCATTACTTTCTAATTGGAAGGAGTCATTCAGAAGCAAAGCTGTGTGTCTGGCATGTCACTTGACACCTGGTATGTACCGTTCATGATAAGATGAACTCTCCAATATGCCTGCCACAATGAGAAGTGGGTTATTTCATCATACCACCAACAGTCACAGCTCTCTCTACCAAAATCTGTTCCAATTTAATGGGACCAGGTTTATCATCAAAAATTGTCATGTTTTCTCAAACTGGCATTAAAACATTCTCCAAGTATCATTATTAATGTCAATATAAATTATGCATTGAAGATCACAGCATTCATTACAGAGGTAAAATTTATCTGGGGGTAAAGGAAAAAAAAATGAAAGAGACAAACAGATCAAATCTAATTAGAGTAAGTATTTATAGATTTCGTTCAGCTTTTCCCAGTAGTGATGAAAACACTTCCCTAAAAATGGTCTTAAAATAAGCATTCACAGAGTCATTCAAAATAGTACCAAGAAAGTACAGTGTTAATCAGCTAAAGGTACAGTTATACACAGGATATTGCAAAGGGGCTGACGTGATAATACTTGAGACTGGTAGCTTATCCAAGGATGTATCAACGTGCTAGCACAACAGTCTGGAAGACAGACCCTTGGTTTCACGTAAGCAGCTACAACAGGAGGAAAAGCTGTATTTAGTGTTGGAAGGGTGGTGTTTAATGCTCCTTTCAACTTCTATAAATTACAATGTCAGCCATTCCTAATTGGTATACATTAGTATTCAAACACCACATTGAAATTAGAAGCTTAGCAGTTTTTCAGTACACTTACAGACACTTCACACAAACACACGAATAACCTTACTGAAATATTTCTGTATTCCAAGGTTAAAAGAAATGACTTTAAGAGACAGATGGTGAGCAACTGGTACCTCACCGAGGAGTGACACCGACTTTTGGAAGTTCTCACGCAATGCACCGTATGGGGCTAACTCCCATTTACTGCGTGCCTTGGGACTTCGGAGTGGAGCCCCATCTCCTGAAACCCTGAAGATAAGCATAGCCAGGGTGGCATGGGGGAAAGCAAGCCTAAAAATACAATTCCCAGGGGCTCCAAATTCAAAGGGAAAATAAAAGACTTTATTTCCCTAATTGCATAGTTTAAGTCAATCCCTAAGCTGCCTGATTCATGGTTTTATCATACTTGTGGCTGCTAATACTGGTACCAGCTCACCAATACAGGTGCCTCACAGTCTACTGCAAGGGAAGCCAGAATGCATCCATTAAAATAGACAACTAAGCAACCTCTGTGTGAAGACGAGAGCAGGAGGGGGGAAGAAAGTCTTCCCAAGCATATCTTCAACCATCAAAGCAGCAGCTCTAGTTTCAGCCAGCAGAGACCGTAACACCTTGCTCCACAATCCTTTACAACACACTGTGTCACTGGCTATTGTTCGTAACTCTTCCTGCAAATGATTTCAACATTGAGAGACCGACTATTTCTCAAAGAAATTATTTCGGAAGGGGAAAAAAAAAATAAATAAAATTGCTTACTCATGAACCTGGTATCATTCTAACAATGAGGCAAAACAGCTGAAGACACAGCTACATTGCACAACCCTAAATGCATAGTTTATTGTACTAGATTGCAGAAAAAGAACATTCTGAAACACTGAAATAAATCAGAGCATAAATGTGACTTGTTGTCAGCCCATACAATACGGGTTAAATGCTACCATATGGTGAGCGCATACACGTTACCCTTCAAAAACAAAGAACATGGCTATTTTCTTTCCCAAATCTATTTTAAAATAAACGCGATTATTTTAAAACGAGGCTGCAATTGTGACACAAACACCTCAATTTCCACCAGCTCTTTCTTCTCTTTCTTTACTGAAAACTAATGCCACTTCACTGCTCACCATCTTTCTTAAAAAGACAAGGAAAATTTCCAATTAACTCAGCTTTATCCCTTGTAATAAGCCAACACAAGCATTTCTATGCGGTGTAAAAAGAGTGACAAGCCAACTCACCGTTCTTCCTTTATTTTACCTGCCAGAAAAGCAAAGCATGCATATGTGTGTGTTGTGTGTGCAATGCATTAAAACTCACTGACATATGATCCGATTTTCAGCGAACACTCCCAACAGGACCTGCCCGATAGAGCTCTCATTTTCTCTGCATCCCCCCAGCCATGTACTGAAACACACAGTTTCAGTACACTCCCAACCAAAAAGAACAAAAAGACCAAAGCAAACATGTATGAAATACATGCAGGGTAGCTGAAGCGGATGCTGTTGGTTTGAAAATTGCCTGTCTAGCCTCTGTGCTGAGTATTTGTTTTTATCATTATACTATAAATGAAACATGTCAGGAGTCTAAAAATAGCTACAAAATGTAATTACATATGCTTTGTAGTCTCTGTTTTACTTTGAAAAGAAGATTAAAAGCTAGATAGTTTCAGAAACTGGCCTTAAAGATTTGGGGAGCCACAAAAATTACTCTAGTTTGCAATTTGGAGTACACTGCTGGAAAACATTTCCTTTGGGACGTAAATATCATGGCCCCAACATGGAGAAGCAAGCTCCCAACACCATACAGCAAGATGGCAAGAACAAAAGGGGGAAGAGCAGACAAAGAAAAAAGTAATTTCTTAGAGATTCTAAAAGCACCCTGATTACAGATGTAATACTATAAGCTTTAATTAGGAGCTAAGTGCTGTGTGCTAAATTCATCCCCACACACAGCCCTGTAAATTCAGAGTCACTCTACTAAAGTTACACAGTCGTCGTAAACCCAAGGTAACAGCAACGCCTGCCCTATGGCTTCTGCAACAGCCCATAATGAAACGTGGATTTTGTTGAACAAGCGTTAAGCTATGCAATATCCTGCTGATACAAATTAAATTCTTTTCCATAAGCAATCACTTTAATGAAAGGTTAGCAAAAAAGGACATTAAGTAGTCATCAGAACATAAGTAGTTCTGAATCCACAGTAAAAAGCCCCTGTTGCTCTATGAGGTGAGACTTAAAACAGTTTAAAGCAGTGTCTTCATTAGCACATGACTTTGCCACAGTGTAAACTGCCACTGTCCCAGTGTCCCTGCAACAGGCACTATGTGCAATGTTAGCTCACAGCTCGGGACCAGTAAACAAACAAATTATCTTACAGCAGCCCTATATTACAGCCCTATAGCAGTAATATATATAGTGCTATAAAATACCTGCTAGAATTTATTAGGCAATAAATACTTTGGCAGCAACTTGAGAGGTGCAAGCATTGTCCATCCGCACACTAATTTAATCTTAGAACATATGCTCGATGCCCCGAGTCCATTTGCATAAGCGCTGTTGCAGTAATACAGTTTCAGGAACACAAGGAGAAACTGCTAACACAAAGTGTGTAACAACGCTGATGAGCCTCTACAGATAACCGAGATGTAAACAACATCAAAAACTGAATAACTGACGTTGAGTAACCATCACATCAAAAAAACAGAGCTCACTGGCTCCAAATAGCAAA